>NC_136329.1:8964466-9084466 GCF_964198595.1 Lampetra fluviatilis
GGTACGCAGGAGGTCTGTGTCTCTCTCTCATCATCATCACGGTGGCTAGGAGATGTTGACTACCTCGCCTGGTGCGCAGGAGGTCTGTGTCTCTCTCTCATCATCATCACGGTGGCTAGGAGATGTCGACTACCTCGCCTGGTGCGCAGGAGGTCTGTGTCTCTCTCTCATCATCATCACGGTGACTAGGAGATGTTGACTACCTCGCCTGGTGCGCAGGAGGTCTGTGTCTCTCTCTCTCATCATCATCACGGTGGCTAGGAGATGTTGACTACCTCGTCTGGTACGCAGGAGGTCGTGGGTTCGATCCCGACCCTGACGACGCATGCTGCTGTAGATTTGGAGTTTGCGTCTCTCTCTCATCATCATCACGGTGGCTAGGAGATGTTGACTACCTCGCCTGGTGCGCAGGAGGTCGTGGGTTCGATCCCGACCCTGACGACGCATGCTGCTGTAGATTTGGAGTTTGCGTCTCTCTCTCATCATCATCACGGTGGCTAGGAGATGTTGACTACCTCGTCTGGTGCGCAGGAGGTCGTGGGTTCGATCCCGACCCTGACGATGCCTGCTGCTGTAGATTTGAAGTGTGTGTAGTGTGTATGTATGTATGTGTGTAGTGTGTGTGTACGTGTGTACGTGTGTGTGTGTATGCGTGTGTGTGTATGTATATGTGTGTATATGTGTGTACGTGTGTGTGTACGTGTGTGTGTACGTGTGTGTGTACGTGTGTGTGTTGCGTAACGCTGTGTGGAAGCTACCTGGTCTGTCGCTCCGCACGAAGCTTCAGGTCTTCTCGGCCACGGTCATTCCCTCCCTTCTCTACGCTTGCGAAACGTGGACCCCCCTAGTGGAGCATCTTCGCCGGTTGGAAACATTTAGGCTGGCCTGCCTACGATCCATCCTGGGTTTAACCAGGCTGGATTGTGTGAGGAGCTCACAAGTCCTTGAAAGATCTGGGCAAAGTCCCATCGGTGAGCTCCTCCGGCAGGCAAGGCTGCGTTGGCTGGGTCATGTAGCCCGCATGCCCAGCCACCGCATGCCTACACAGCTTTTGTTCGGCCGGATCGAGGGGGCTAAACGGGCGCGGCACGGGCTAGAGAAGAGATGGAGTGATGTGGTACAGGAGGACGTGGAGCTGAGTGGACTTGCCGATGACTGGTACCAGCGGTGTCAAGATCGGCCTCAGTGGAGGAGGCTCGTGAAGGACGCTACTGGGCAGTTGGAGGCAGTCGCCCTCCAACAACAACGGAGGGCGGAGGAGCGACGCTCACAACAACGAGCGGAGCGCCGGGTGGCTAAAGCACAGCGAGTTGGTACAGTAGGGGGCACAGGTGGTGCATCAGCCAGTCATCTCGGTCATCTCGGTCAGTCGACCCGTGGCACCTGCTGGGTCTGCCCCGTGACCTCCTGCCAGCGGGCGTTCGACACTTCACGTGGCCTCAAGGTGCACATGGCCTGGCACAAGCGTCGTGGTGACGTCACCGCCACTTAGTGGCGAATGGCGGTTGTTGTTGTTGTGTACGTGTGTGTGTACGTGTGTGTGTGTACGTGTGTGTGTATGTGTGTGTGTACGTGTGTGTGTGTACGTGTGTGTGTATGTGTGTGTGTACGTGTGTGTGTGTACGTGTGTGTATGTGTGTGTGTACGTGTGTGTGTGTACGTGTGTGTGTATGTGTGTGTGTACGTGTGTGTGTGTACGTGTGTGTGTACGTGTGTGTGTACGTGTGTGTGTTCGTGTGTGTGTGTACGTGTGTGTGTGTACGTGTGTGTGTACGTGTGTGTGTGTGTACGTGTGTGTGTGTGTACGTGTGTGTGTACGTGTGTGTGTGTGTACGTGTGTGTGTGTGTACGTGTGTGTGTGTGTACGTGTGTGTGTGTACGTGTGTGTGTGTGTGTACGTGTGTGTGTGTGTGTACGTGTGTGTGTTCGTGTGTGTGTGTACGTGTGTGTGTGTACGTGTGTGTGTACGTGTGTGTGTGTGTACGTGTGTGTGTGTAGTGTGTGTGTACACGTGTGTGTGTGTACGTGTGTGTGTACGTGTGTGTGTACGTGTGTGTGTACGTGTGTGTGTGTGTACGTGTGTGTGTGTACGTGTGTGTGTACACGTGTGTGTGTGTACGTGTGTACGTGTGTGTGTACGTGTGTGTGTGTGTGTACGTGTGTGTGTGTACGTGTGTGTGTGTAGTGTGTGTGTAGTGTGTGTGTAGTGTGTGTGTGTAGTGTGTGTGTAGTGTGTGTGTAGTGTGTGTGTACGTGTGTGTGTACGTGTGTGTGTGTAGTGTGTGTGTGTGTGTACGTGTGTGTGTGTACGTGTGTGTGTAGTGTGTGTGTGTAGTGTGTGTGTAGTGTGTGTGTAGTGTGTGTGTACGTGTGTGTGTACGTGTGTGTGTACGTGTGTGTGTACGTGTGTGTGTACGTGTGTGTGTGTAGTGTGTGTGTACGTGTGTGTGTACGTGTGTGTGTACGTGTGTGTGTACGTGTGTGTGTGTAGTGTGTGTGTAGTGTGTGTGTAGTGTGTGTGTACGTGTGTGTGTGTGTGTACGTGTGTGTGTGTAGTGTGTGTGTAGTGTGTGTGTAGTGTGTGTGTACGTGTGTGTGTACGTGTGTGTGTACGTGTGTGTGTACGTGTGTGTACGTGCGTGTGTACGTGTGTGCGTGTGTGTGTGTACGTGCGTGTGTACGTGTGTGCGTGTGTGCGTGTGTACGTGTGTGTGTACGTGTGTGTGTACGTGTGTGTGTACGTGTGTACGTGTGTACGTGTGTACGTGTGTGTGTACGTGTGTGTGTACGTGTGTACGTGTGTGTGTGTGTACGTGTGTGTGTGTGTACGTGTGTGTGTGTACGTGTGTGCGTGTGTACGTGTGTGTGTATACGTGTGTGTGTATGTGTGTGTAGTGTGTGTGTACGTGTGTGTGTGTGTGTGTACGTGTGTGCGTGTGTACGTGTGTGTACGTGCGTGTGTACGTGTGTGTGTGTACGTGTGTGTGTGTGTGTACGTGTGTGTGTACGTGTGTGTGTGTGTGTACGTGTGTGTGTGTACGTGTGTGTGTGTGTGTACGTGTGTGTGTACGTGTGTGTGTGTGTGTACGTGTGTGTGTGTGTGACTGTGTGTGTGTGTACGTGTGTAGTGTGTGTGTACGTGTGTGTGTGTAGTGTGTGTGTAGTGTGTGTGTACGTGTGTGTGTGTGTGACTGTGTGTGTCTCTCACCCCTCGTGGAAGACGGGGCCCCCCGGGTGGTGGACGCACTCCTCCCGGTCGCTCTGCGGGCCCTGGTACGACTACACAAAGACAAAGGTCCCCCGTATAGCCTGATGAGAATGTTGGGGCAAGTGCTGTTCGATACACAGACAAAGATCCCCCATGTAGCCTCAACAGACTGTTGGGGCAAGTGCTGTTAGCTAGAAGCACCTACAAAGACAAAGATCCCCCGTGTAGCCTCAACAGACTGTTGGGGCAAGTGCTGTTAGCTAGAAGCACCTACAAAGACAAAGATCCCCCGTGTAGCCTCAACAGACTGTTGGGGCAAGTGCTGTTAGCTAGAAGCACCTACAAAGACAAAGATCCCCCGTGTAGCCTCAACAGACTGTTGGGGCAAGTGCTGTTAGCTAGAAGCACCTACAAAGACAAAGATCCCCCGTGTAGCCTCAACAGACTGTTGGGGCAAGTGCTGTTAGCGAGTAGCACCTACAAAGACAAAGATCCCCCGTGTAGCCTCAACAGACTGTTGGGGCAAGTGCTGTTAGTAGCGAGTAAAGGTGCATTGAAAAATTATAATACTCCGATCGATGTTCCTGCTGTTGTGGAGTGAGTCATGCAGCGAGCTGTGGCTGCAGGGTTTTGGTGGTACATGTTGTTTACGCCATTTATTGTGAAAATTCCGTCACAGTTCCTATGAGCTGCACTGTTTCATCGCTTTCATAGCTTTATTTTGGTGATTTCGAAAAGTGTATTGGTTTTGCCATGTTTGTGTTGTTGTAGTACAGAGTTAGACTGATGGCCTTAATCTAAGTTGTCTTGTGGTTGTTGTTGTTGTTTGACTTTTATGGCTTTGTTTTGGTGATTTCGAAAAGTGTATTGGTTTTGCCATGTTTGTGTTGTTGTAGTACAGAGTTAGACTGATGGCCTTAATCTAAGTTGTCTTGTGGTTGTTGTTGGTTGTTTGACTTTTATGGCTTTGTTTTGGTGATTTTGAAAAGTGTATTGGTTTGGCCATGTTTGTGTTGTTGTAGTACAGAGTTAGACTGATGGCCTTAATCTAAGTTGTCTTGTGGTTGTTGTTGGTTGTTTGACTTGCATCCCACTGGGATGTTTGCACACAGCGTTGGTGTGTAACGGTGCTTTTTCTGCAACATTTTGCCGTCTTTTCTCGCATTTCTGTTTGCACTCAGTCACATGGTCACTTTAAGATGTTTTTTGTTTTTTGTTTGTTGCGGTTGCACCCGATTCAAGAGCAGAATGGCTCACAGGGCTACACCTAATACATGAAACTTGAACTTGAGTAGCAGTGCCTATGAAGGCTGCCGGCACTGTGGCACACGAGGGGGGGTGGGTGGCCAGCACCACGCTCGGATACCTTCATACTCCCAATGCAGATGGTGAACATCTAGGCCCTAGATTTGAAGCCTTCGTGACTGCAAGGATTCATATTGTTAGGTTTTTTCGGTAAAGTCACCATGTAGGTAAAAAATTGAAATTAATAAAAGTAAAATAAAAAATTAAATAAAAAATCACGACGTTTCGGAGGCAAACTGAAACAGCGTCCTTCAGCCGCACCGAACCTCACAAAAATAATATTCAGGGCCTACCTGGATATTGGCTCCTCCCACCCTCAACCAGTATATATACTGGTTGAGGGTGGGAGGAGCCAAGGTAGGCCCTGGATATTGGCTCCTCCCACCCTCAACCAGTATATATACTGGTTGAGGGTGGGAGGAGCCAAGGTAGGCCCTGGATATTGGCTCCTCCCACCCTCAACCAGTATATATACTGGTTGAGGGTGGGAGGAGCCAAGGTAGGCACCTGGATATTGGCTCCTCCCACCCTCAACCAGTATATATACTGGTTGAGGGTGGGAGGAGCCAAGGTAGGCCCTGGATATTGGCTCCTCCCACCCTCAACCAGTATATATACTGGTTGAGGGTGGGAGGAGCCAAGGTAGCCACCTGGATATTGGCTCCTCCCACCCTCAACCAGTATATATACCGGTTGAGGGTGGGAGGAGCCAAGGTAGGCCCTGGATATTGGCTCCTCCCACCCTCAACCAGTATATATACTGGTTGAGGGTGGGAGGAGCCAAGGTAGCCACCTGGATATTGGCTCCTCCCACCCTCAACCAGTATATATACTGGTTGAGGGTGGGAGGAGCCAAGGTAGGCCCTGGATATTGGCTCCTCCCACCCTCAACCAGTATATATACTGGTTGAGGGTGGGAGGAGCCAAGGTAGCCACCTGGATATTGGCTCCTCCCACCCTCAACCAGTATATATACCGGTTGAGGGTGGGAGGAGCCAAGGTAGGCCCTGGATATTGGCTCCTCCCACCCTCAACCAGTATATATACTGGTTGAGGGTGGGAGGAGCCAAGGTAGCCACCTGGATATTGGCTCCTCCCACCCTCAACCAGTATATATACCGGTTGAGGGTGGGAGGAGCCAAGGTAGGCCCTGGATATTGGCTCCTCCCACCCTCAACCAGTATATATACTGGTTGAGGGTGGGAGGAGCCAAGGTAGCCACCTGGATATTGGCTCCTCCCACCCTCAACCAGTATATATACAAGGACTGTGTTCTTGGAATTTCTCTCACTTGATGCAGCCATCGTGCTGTGACTGTCCCACCTGAAGACGGAAGCTTGTGTTGCCTCCGAAACGTCGTGATTTTTATTTTATTTTTCATTTTACTTTTATTAATTTACATTTTAATTTTTTACCTACACGGTGACTTTACCGAAAAAAACCTAAGAACATCTAGACCCTCCCCGTTATGACGTTCCAAAGTTAGACACGGGCTAGCAGTTCAACTCGGGATGCCGGGTTCAAAGCAGACGTCTGTGTGTGTTTGTACGTGTCTTTGTCTGCGTGTGTATCTGTGTGTCTGTGTGTGTGTCTGTGTGTATGTATCTGTGTGTATGTGTCTGTGTGTCTGTGTGTGTGTGTGTCTGTATGTATGTATCTGTGTGTGTGTATCTGTGTGTGTGTATCTGTGTGTCTGTGCGTCTATCTGTGTGTCTGTATCTGTGTGTATGTATCTGTGTGTCTGTGTATCTGTGTGTCTGTGTGTCTATCTATCTGTGTGTCTGTGTGTTTATCTGTGTGTCTGTGTGTTTATCTGTGTGTCTGTGTGTTTATCTATATGTCTGCGTGTCTGTGTGTCTATC
The DNA here is from genome assembly GCF_964198595.1 of Lampetra fluviatilis. Taxonomy (NCBI): domain Eukaryota; kingdom Metazoa; phylum Chordata; class Hyperoartia; order Petromyzontiformes; family Petromyzontidae; genus Lampetra; species Lampetra fluviatilis. The sequence continues at coordinate 8,970,842 of NC_136329.1, forward strand.
TGTGTGTCTATCTGTGTGTCTGTGTCTGTGTGTATGTATCTGTGTGTCTATATCTGTGTGTCTGTGTGTCTATCTGTGTGTTTGTGTCTGTGTGTATGTATCTGTGTGTCTATATCTTTGTATCTGTTTGTCTGTATGTCTATCTGTGTGTCTGTGTGCCTGTGTCTGTGTCTGTGTGTCTATATCTGTGTATCTGTGTGTCTATCTGTGTGTCTGTGTGTTTATCTGTGTGTCTGTGTCTGTGTGTATGTATCTGTGTGTCTATATCTTTGTATCTGTGTGTCTATCTGTGTGTCTGTGTGTGTGTGTATATCTGTGTGTCTATCTGTGTGTCTGTGTGTCTGTGTGTTTACCTGTGTGTCTGTGATGTATGTCTGTGTATCTGTGTGTCTATCCGTGTGTCTATCTGTGTCTGTGTGTTTATCTGCCTGTCTGTGTGTCTGTGTGTATGTTTCTATGTATCCGTGCGTATGTATCTGTGTGTATGTATGTATGTGTCGTGATGTATCTGTGTGTATGTGTGTATATATGTGTATGTATCTGTGTGTATGTGTGTGTGTGTCTGTGTGTGTGTCTGTGTGTGTGTCCATGTTACCTTTGAGCAGCCGCTGTTTTTGCACAGCGTGCCAAGCTGCACCATGCCATCCTGCACCTCTGCAGGAGCAAAAACACAAACACCACAACCGTTCGCCACCACAACCGCTCACCACCACCACAACCACTCACCACCACCACAACCACTCACCATCACCACAACCACTCACCACAACCACTCACCACAACCGCTCACCACAACCACTCACCACCACCACAACCACTCACCACGACCACTCACCACAACCACTCACCACAACCGCTCACCACCACCACAACCGCTCACCACAACCACTCACCACCACCACAACCACTCACCACCACCACAACCGCTCACCACCACCACTCACCACCACCACTCACCACCACCATCAACCACTCACCACCTGGTTGATGGTGAGCAGTTGACTGGGTCATGTAGCCCGCATGCCCAGCCACCGCATGCCCAGCCACCGCATGCCCAGCCACCGCATGCCCAGCCACCGCATGCCCAGCCACCGCATGCCCAGCCACCGCATGCCCAGCCACCGCATGCCCAGCCACCGCATGCTTAAACAGCTTCTGTTTGGCCGCATCGAGGGGGCTAAACGGGCGCGGCAAGGGCTAGAGAAGAGATGGAGTGATGTGGTACAGGAGGACGTGGAGCTGAGTGGACTTGCCGATGACCGGTACCAGCGGTGTCAAGATCGGCCTCAGTGGAGGAGGCTCGTGAAGGACGCTACTGGGCAGTTGGAGGCAGTCGCCCTCCAGTAACAACGGAGGGCGGAGGAGCGACGCTCACAACAACGAGCGGAGCGCCGGGTGGCTAAAGCACAGCGAGTTGGCACAGTAGGGGGCACAGGTGGTGCATCAGCCAGTCATCTCGGTCATCTCAGTCAGTCGACCCGTGGCACCTGCTGGGTCTGCCCCGTGACCTCCTGCCAGCGGGCGTTCGACACTTCACGTGGCCTCAAGGTGCACATGGCCTGGCACAAGCGTCGTGGTGACGTCACCGCCACTTAGTGGCGAATTGCGGTTGTTGTTGTTGTTGTGTGTACATGTGTATGTGTGTGTACGTGTGTATGTGTGTACATGTGTATGTGTGTGTGCATGTGTGTGTGTACATGTGTACGTGTGTGTGTACGTGTGTGTGTGCATCATACCCTCCACCTTCTGCGTCTCCTTGGCTCCGATCGTCACCTCCTCCAGCGCCCGTCTCAGCGACGTCGCCACGCTCATCGGCAGCTCCACCATCGGCTCGTCCGGGCTGCGTGCACACGCACAAAGACAAAGGTCCCCCGTGTAGCCTTTGACTACTTTCCCGTGCCCCCTCTCTCCCTCCCCACCCCTCTCCCTCCCCTCTCCCTCCCCACCCCTCTCTCCCCCCCCCCCTCTCTCCCCCCCCCCCCTCTCTCCCCCCCCACCTCTCTCCCCCCCCCTCTCCCTCCCCACCCCTCTCCCTCCCCACCCCTCTCTCCCCCCCCCCCTCTCCCACCCCCCTCTCCCCCGCCCTCTCTCTATCTCCCCTCTCCCCCCCCTCTCTCCCCCTCTCCCCCCCCCTCTCCCCCCCCCCTCTCTCCCCCCCTCTCTCTCCTCCCCCTCTCTCTCCCCCCCACCCCTCTACCCCCCCTCTCTACCCGCCGCCTCTCCCCCCCCCCCTCTCCCCCCCCCTCTCTCTCCCCCCCTCTCTCTCTCTCCCCCCTCTCTCCCCCCCCTCTCTCTCCCCCCCCTCTCTCTCTCCCTCCCCCTCTCTCCCCCCCCTCTCTCCCTCACCATCTCTCCCCTCTCCCCTTTTTTTTGCAATCCAACAGATAATCCAGCTTTTATTGCCCAGTCGTTGACAATGCAGGATATACATTCACGATTTGCGATTCGTCTTTGTGGGAGCAGGCAACATGAGTAATCTTTTAAATGGTGATACAAGCACATTCTGCACGGATAATCTCCAACGGTCACTGCAGGAGAAAGCCATCAGCCACCTGAACTTCAAAGATGGCCGTCAAAAAAAAATGGCCGCCACAAAAATGGCCGCCACCAAAATGGCCGCCGCCAAAATGGCCGCCGCCAAAATGGCGTCCGTCCGTCTTTTAATTCACCATTGTGAAATAAATCGAGCACGTTTCATGCTTCAATAACGATGAAACAAGTGGACTACTGCACTCAGCTACCACAATAAAACTGCATGTACCCTGTTTGAATGAGCAAACTACTCCACTCAGCTAATCCCAATACAGCCGCGTGGATCCTGGTGGATTGCTCCACTTAGCTACCACTGCGGGATACTGTAGTGAAATGGCTCATTAACAATAAGCATACTATTGTGGCTACTTTAATGTTTTTTTTAAATGCCGTACGACAGAGGAAGACAAATATTACTATTATTAATTAGTTCACGAAGCCACCTTTCTCCCCCCCCTCGCTCCTCCCCCCTCTCTCCTCCCCCCTCTCTCCTCCCCCCTCTCTCCTCCCCCCTCTCTCCTCCCCCCTCTCTCCTCCCCCCTCTCTCCTCCCCCCTCTCTCCTCCCCCCTCTCTCCTCCCCCCTCTCTCCCCCGCTCACCTGGGCCTCTCCACTCTCTCGATGGGTTTGGGAGGGGCCGTGTGGATGGTGGTGGACCCGGCTTCTCCCCGCTCCGTCCCAGTGTCGCCAGCCTCCCGCTCCTTGTCGCTGCGAACTTCGGGCCTCACGGCTTCGGGCGGCTTCACGTCGCTGTGACGCCCGCTGGTGCAGCCCTGGGCACAACGGGAAAGCGGCGACGTGGACTAAGATCCCCCGCCATGTAGCCTCCGACGGACTGGTGGGGCAAGTGCCGTGTTAGTGGCGGCGTTGCCTGTGCAGATTGCCGGCATTGTGGCACCATTCAGGGACACACACACACGTACACACACACACACGTACACACACACACACACGTACACACACACACACACGTACACACACACACGTACACACACACACGTACACACCCACACGTACACGCACACACATGTACACACACACGCACACACACACACGTACACACACACACGTACACACCCACACTTGTACACAGGTTGTAGCCAACCGTGCTGATCGGAGGCGAGGGTGAATGACAACACTCTTACAGGAGCAGCCAGAAGTGTCCAAATGTGTGACGCCGATTCTAACTGCGGAGAAAGAAACTCGGAGACAAATCCACGCGACCACGGGCGGAGAGAGAGACGCAGACTCCAAATCTACAGCAGCAGCAGGCATCGTCAGGATCGGGATCGAACCCACGACCTCCTGCACACCAGGCGAGGTAGTCAACATCTCCTAGCCACTGTGATGATGATGAGAGAGAGAGAGACACAGACCTCCTGCATACCAGGCGAGGTAGTTAACATCTCCTAGCCACCGTGGTGGTGATGAGTGAGAGAGACGCAGACTCCAAATCTACAGCAGCAGGCATCAGGGTCGTGATCAAACCCACGACCTCCTGCACAGCAGGCGAGGTAGTTAACATCTCCTAATCACCGTGATGATGATGAGAGAGACACAGACCTCCTGTGTATTAGGCGAGGTAGTCAACATCTTCTAGCCACCGTGATGATGATGAGAGAGAGACACAGACCTCCTGCACACCAGGCGAGGTAGTTAACATCTCCTAGCCACCGTGATGATGATGAGAGAGAGACACAGACCTCCTGCACACCAGGCGAGGTAGTCAACATCTCCTAGCCACCGTGATGATGATGATGAGAGAGAGAGACACAGACCTCCTGCGTACCAGGCGAGGTAGTCAACATCTCCTAGCCACCGTGATGATGATGATGAGAGAGAGAGACACAGACCTCTTGCGTACCAGGCGAGGTAGTCAACATCTCCTAGCCACCGTGATGATGATGATGAGAGAGAGAGAGACACAGACCTCCTGCGTACCAGGCGAGGTAGTCAACATCTCCTAGTCACCGTGATGATGATGAGAGAGAGAGACACAGACCTCCTGCGTACCAGGCGAGGTAGTCAACATCTCCTAGCCACCGTGATGATGATGATGAGAGAGAGACACAGACCTCCTGCACACCAGGCGAGGTAGTCAACATCTCCTAGCCACCGTGATGATGATGATGAGAGAGAGAGACACAGACCTCCTGCGTACCAGGCGAGGTAGTCAACATCTCCTAGCCACCGTGATGATGATGATGAGAGAGAGACACAGACCTCCTGCACACCAGGCGAGGTAGTCAACATCTCCTAGCCACCGTGATGATGATGATGAGAGAGAGAGACACAGACCTCCTGCGTACCAGGCGAGGTAGTCAACATCTCCTAGCCACCGTGATGATGATGATGAGAGAGAGAGACACAGACCTCTTGCGTACCAGGCGAGGTAGTCAACATCTCCTAGCCACCGTGATGATGATGATGAGAGAGAGAGACACAGACCTCTTGCGTACCAGGCGAGGTAGTCAACATCTCCTAGCCACCGTGATGATGATGATGAGAGAGAGACACAGACCACCTGCACACCAGGCGAGGTAGTCAACATCTCCTAGCCACCGTGATGATGATGATGATGATGAGAGAGACACAGACCTCCTGCGTACCAGGCGAGGTAGTCAACATCTCACGCCGGCTGTGGTAGTGCTGCTTACCGGGATGCCGAGGAAATCGGAGAAGTCGGTCGTTCTCCGCTTGCAGCAAGACCAGCCCTGTGCACAGAGCGCAGACGGCATCGGTGCCACACACCACGACCACCACCATCAACAACATCACCACCATCAACAACATCACCACTACTACCATCAACAACATCACCATCACCACTACCATCAACAGCATCACCATCACTACCATCAACAACATCACCACCATCAACAACATCACCACTACCATGAACAACATCACCACTACCATCAACAACATCACCATCACCACTACCATCAACAACATCACCACTACTATCAACAACATCACCACTACTACCATCAACAACATCACCATCACTACCATCAACAACATCACCACCATCAACAACATCACCACTACCATCAACAACATCACCACCACCACTACCATCAACATCACCACCACCACTACCATCAACAACATCACCACCACCACCACCATCAACAACATCACCACCATCAACAACATCACCACCATCAACAACATCACCACCACCACTACAATCAACAACATCACCACTACCATCAACAACATCACCACCACCACCACCATCAACAACATCACCACCATCAACAACATCACCACCACCACCACCATCAACAACATCACCACCATCAACAACATCACCACTACCATCAACAACATCACCACCATCAACAACATCACCACTACCATCAACATCACCACCACCACTACCATCAACAACATCACCACCACCACCACTACCATCAACAACATCACCACCACCACCACTACCATCAACATCATCACCACCACTACCATCAACAACATCACCACCACCACCACTACCATCAACATCACCACCACCACTACCATCAACAACATCACCACCACCACCACTACCATCAACATCATCACCACCACTACCATCAACAACATCACCACCACCACCATCAACAACATCACCACCACCATCAACATCACCAACACCACCACCATCAACAACATCACCACCACCACTACCATCAACATCACCAACACCACTACCATCAACAACATCACCACCACCACCACTACCATCAACATCACCACCACCACTACCATCAACAACATCACCACCACCACCACCATCAACAACATCACCAACACCACTACCATCAACATCACCAACACCACTACCATCAACAACATCGCCAACACCACAACAACCATCAACACCACCACCACTACCATCAACACCACCACCACCATCAACACCACCGCCACCACCACATCCATTCACCAACACCACCACCACCATCAACAACATCACCACCACCACTACCATCAACACCACCGCCACCACCACATCCATCACCAACACCACAACAACCATCAACACCACCACCACTACAACAACCATCAACACCACCACTACCATCAACACCACCACCACCGCCACCGCTACCACCACCGCCACCACCAACACCGCACCTTGCACTGCCAAAGCTCTTCACCGTCCGCCAGACTTAGCAGCAGTAGCAGCAGCAGCAGTAGCAGCAGTGGCAGCAGTAGCAGCAGCAGTAGCAGCAGTAGCAGTAGCAGCAGCAGTAGCAGCAGTAGCAGTAGCAGCAGCAGTAGCAGCAGCAGCAGTAGCAGCAGCAGCAGCAGCAGTGGCAGCAGTAGCAGCAGTGGCAGCAGTGGCAGCAGTAGCAGCAGTAGCTGCAGCTGCTGCTGCTGCAGCTGCAGCAGCTACTGCTGCATGGTTGAGCTACGTGAAAAATCCCCAAGAACTGCCCATCCTGACCCACAGACTCACACAGAGACTCACAGACTCGCACAGAGATCCACAGACTCACACAGAGACTCACAGACTCGCACAGAGATCCACAGACTCACACAGAGATCCACAGACTCGCACAGAGACCCACAGACTCACACAGAGACCCAGAGACTCACACAGAGACTCACAGACTCGCACAGAGACCCACAGACTCACACAGAGACTCACAGACTCACACAGAGACTCACAGACTCGCACAGAGATCCACAGACTCGCACAGAGACCCACAGACTCACACAGAGACCCAGAGACTCACACAGAGACTCACAGACTCGCACAGAGACCCACAGACTCACACAGAGACCCAGAGACTCACACAGAAACCCACAGACTCACACAGAGACCCACAGACTCACACAGAGACCCAGAGACTCACACAGAGACCCACAGACTCACGCAAAGACCCACAGACTCACACAGAGACCCACAGACCCACACAGAGACCCACAGACTCACACAGAGACCCATAGACTCACACAGAGACCCAGAGACTCACACAGAGACCCACAGACTCACACAGAGACCCCACAGACTCACACAGAGACCCAGAGACTCACACAGAGACCCACAGACTCACACAGAGACCCACAGACTCACACAGAGACCCAGAGACTCACACAGAGACCCACAGACTCACACAGAGACCCAGAGACTCACACAGAGACCCACAGACTCACACAGAGACCCACAGACTCACACAGAGACCCAGAGACTCACACAGAGACCCACAGACTCACACAGAGACCCACAGACTCACACAGAGACCCACAGACTCACACAGAGACCCATAGACTCACACAGAGACCCACAGACTCACACAGAGACCCACAGACTCACACAGAGACCCAGAGACTCACACAGAGACCCACAGACTCACGCAGAGACCCACAGACTCACACAGAGACCCAGAGACTCACACAGAGACCCACAGACTCACGCAGAGACCCACAGACTCACACAGAGACCCAGAGACTCACACAGAGACCCACAGACTCACGCAGAGACTCAGACACAGAGAGAGACACAGACTCACACAGAGACCCACAGACACAGAGACACAGACTCACACAAAGACCACAGACTCACGCAGAGACCCAGAGACTCACGCAGAGACTCAGACACAGAGAGAGACACAGACTCGCACAGAGACCCACAGACGCACACACGAAGATGATGATATTGACGACAACGACGATGATAATGATGACGACGACGATGATGACGATGATGATGATGCCGCCACCGCCGCTCACCTCTTGAGGGCGTCGTGGAACACCGGGACCCCCGGGTGGTGGACGCAGCAACCTGGGGGCGGGGGGCAGAGAGAGGGGGGAGAGGGGGGGTGCAGGAGGGCCACATAGTGGGTGGGTGAGTGCGTGAGTGGGTGGGTGGGTGCGTGAGTGAGTGGGTGAGTGAGTGGGTGAGTGGATGAGTGCGTGAGTGGGTGGGTGAGTGAGTGGGTGGGTGAGTGAGTGGGTGATTGAGTGGGTGGGTGAGTGAGTGAGTGGGTGAGTGCGTGAGTGAGTGGGTGGGTGAGTGGGTGGGTGATTGAGTGGGTGAGTGAGTGGGTGATTGAGTGGGTGGGTGAGTGGGTGAGTGAGTGGGTGAGTGGGTGATTGAGTGGATGGGTGAGTGGGTGGGTGAGTGGGTGGGTGATTGAGTGGGTGAGTGAGTGGGTGAGTGGGTGAGTGAGTGAGTGGGTGAGTGAGTGAGTGGGTGATTGAGTGGATGGGTGAGTGGGTGGGTGAGTGGGTGGGTGATTGAGTGGGTGAGTGAGTGGGTGATTGAGTGGGTGGGTGAGTGGGTGAGTGAGTGAGTGGGTGAGTGAGTGGGTGATTGAGTGGATGGGTGAGTGGGTGGGTGGGTGATTGAGTGGGTGAGTGTGTGGGGTGAGTGAGTGAGTGGGTGAGTGAGTGGGTGATTGAGTGGATGGGTGAGTGGATGGGTGAGTGGGTGGTGAGTGGGTGGGTGATTGACTGGGTGAGTGAGTGAGTGGGTGAGTGCGTGAGTGAGTGGGTGGGTGAGTGGGTGGGTGATTGAGTGGGTGAGTGAGTGGGTGATTGAGTGGGTGGGTGAGTGGGTGAGTGAGTGAGTGGGTGAGTGAGTGGGTGATTGAGTGGATGGGTGAGTGGGTGGGTGAGTGGGTGAGTGGGTGGGTGATTGAGTGGGTGAGTGAGTGGGTGAGTGGGTGAGTGAGTGAGTGAGTGGGTGAGTGAGTGAGTGGGTGATTGAGTGGATGGGTGAGTGGGTGGGTGAGTGGGTGGGTGATTGAGTGGGTGAGTGAGTGGGTGATTGAGTGGGTGGGTGAGTGGGTGAGTGAGTGGGTGAGTGAATGCGTGAGTGAGTGGGTGGGTGAGTGGGTGGGTGATTGAGTGGGTGAGTGAGTGGGTGTTTGAGTGGGTGGAGTGGGTGAGTGAGTGAGTGGGTGAGTGAGTGGGTGATTGAGTGGATGGGTGAGTGGGTGGGTGAGTGGGTGGGTGATTGAGTGGGTGAGTGAGTGGGTGAGTGGGTGAGTGAGTGAGTGAGTGGGTGAGTGAGTGGGTGATTGAGTGGATGGGTGAGTGGGTGGGTGAGTGGGTGGGTGATTGAGTGGGTGAGTGAGTGGGTGATTGAGTGGGTGGGTGAGTGGGTGAGTGAGTGAGTGGGTGAGTGAGTGGGTGATTGAGTGGATGGGTGAGTGGGTGGGTGAGTGGGTGGGTGATTGAGTGGGTGAGTGAGTGGGTGAGTGGGTGAGTGAGTGAGTGGGTGAGTGAGTGGGTGATTGAGTGGATGGGTGAGTGGATGGGTGAGTGGGTGGGTGAGTGGGTGGGTGATTGAGTGGGTGAGTGAGTGGGTGAGTGAGTGGGTGAGTGCGTGAGTGAGTGGTGGGTGAGTGGGTGGGTGATTGAGTGGGTGAGTGAGTGGGTGATTGAGTGGGTGGGTGAGTGGGTGAGTGAGTGAGTGGGTGAGTGAGTGGGTGATTGAGTGGATGGGTGAGTGGAGTGGGTGAGTGGGTGGGTGATTGAGTGGGTGAGTGAGTGGGTGAGTGAGTGAGTGGGTGAGTGAGTGAGTGGGTGATTGAGTGGATGGGTGAGTGGGTGGGTGAGTGGGTGGGTGATTGAGTGGGTGAGTGAGTGGGTGATTGAGTGGGTGGGTGAGTGGGTGAGTGAGTGAGTGGTGTGAGTGAGTGGGTGATTGAGTGGATGGGTGAGTGGGTGGGTGAGTGGGTGGGTGATTGAGTGGGTGAGTGAGTGGGTGAGTGAGTGAGTGAGTGAGTGGGTGAGTGAGTGGGTGATTGAGTGGATGGGTGAGTGGATGGGTGAGTGGGTGGTGGGTGATTGAGTGGGTGAGTGAGTGGGTGAGTGAGTGAGTGGGTGAGTGCGTGAGTGAGTGGGTGGGTGAGTGGGTGGGTGATTGAGTGGGTGAGTGAGTGGGTGATTGAGTGGGTGGGTGAGTGGGTGAGTGAGTGAGTGGGTGAGTGAGTGGGTGATTGAGTGGATGGGTGAGTGGGTGGGTGGGTGATTGAGTGGGTGAGTGAGTGGGTGAGTGAGTGAGTGGGTGAGTGAGTGAGTGGGTGAGTGAGTGGGTGATTGAGTGGGTGATTGAGTGGATGGGTGAGTGGGTGGGTGAGTGGGTGGGTGATTGAGTGGGTGAGTGAGTGGGTGATTGAGTGGGTGATTGAGTGGATGGGTGAGTGGGTGGGTGAGTGGGTGGGTGATTGAGTGGGTGAGTGAGTGGGTGAGTGGGTGAGTGAGTGAGTGGGTGAGTGGGTGATTGAGTGGATGGGTGAGTGGATGGGTGAGTGGGTGGGTGAATGGGTGGGTGATTGAGTGGGTGAGTGAGTGGGTGAGTGCGTGAGTGAGTGGGTGGGTGAGTGGGTGGGTGATTGAGTGGGTGAGTGAGTGGGTGATTGAGTGGGTGGGTGAGTCGGTGAGTGAGTGAGTGAGTGGGTGAGTGAGTGGGTGATTGAGTGGATGGGTGAGTGGGTGGGTGGTGGGTGGGTGATTGAGTGGGTGAGTGAGTGGGTGAGTGGGTGAGTGGGTGAGTGAGTGAGTGGGTGAGTGAGTGGGTGATTGAGTGGATGGGTGAGTGGGTGGGTGAGTGGGTGGGTGATTGAGTGGGTGAGTGAGTGGGTGATTGAGTGGGTGGGTGAGTGGGTGAGTGAGTGAGTGGGTGATTGAGTGGATGGGTGAGTGGGTGGGTGAGTGGGTGGGTGATTGAGTGGGTGAGTGAGTGGGTGAGTGAGTGAGTGAGTGAGTGGGTGAGTGAGTGAGTGAGTGGGTGAGTGAGTGGGTGATTGAGTGGATGGGTGAGTGGATGGGTGAGTGGGTGGGTGAGTGGGTGGGTGATTGAGTGGGTGAGTGAGTGGGTGAGTGAGTGAGTGAGTGGGTGAGTGCGTGAGTGAGTGGGTGGGTGAGTGGGTGGGTGATTGAGTGGGTGAGTGAGTGGGTGATTGAGTGGGTGGGTGAGTGAGTGAGTGGGTGAGTGAGTGGGTGATTGAGTGGATGGGTGAGTGGGTGGGTGAGTGGGTGGGTGATTGAGTGGGTGAGTGAGTGGGTGAGTGGGTGAGTGAGTGGGTGAGTGAGTGAGTGGGTGATTGAGTGGATGGGTGAGCGGGTGGGTGGATGATTGAGTGGGTGAGTGAGTGGGTGAGTGAGTGGGTGATTGAGTGGGTGATTGAGTGGATGGGTGAGTGGGTGGGTGAGTGGGTGGGTGATTGAGTGGGTGAGTGAGTGGGTGAGTGGGTGAGTGAGTGAGTGGGTGAGTGAGTGGGTGATTGAGTGGGTGAGTGAGTGGGTGAGTGAGTGGGTGAGTGCGTGAGTGAGTGGGTGGGTGAGTGGGTGGGTGATTGAGTGGGTGAGTGAGTGGGTGATTGAGTGGGTGGGTGAGCGGGTGGGTGGATGATTGAGTGGGTGAGTGAGTGGGTGAGTGAGTGGGTGATTGAGTGGGTGATTGAGTGGATGGGTGAGTGGGTGGGTGAGTGGGTGGGTGAGTGGGTGGGTGAGTGAGTGGGTGAGTGAGTGGGTGAGTGCGTGAGTGAGTGGGTGGGTGAGTGGGTGGGTGATTGAGTGGGTGAGTGAGTGGGTGATTGAGTGGGTGGGTGAGTGGGTGAGTGAGTGAGTGGGTGAGTGAGTGGGTGATTGAGTGGATGGGTGAGTGGGTGGGTGAGTGGGTGGGTGATTGAGTGGGTGAGTGAGTGGGTGAGTGGGTGAGTGAGTGAGTGGGTGAGTGAGTGGGTGATTGAGTGGATGGGTGAGTGGGTGAGTGAGTGGGTGAGTGAGTGGGTGATTGAGTGGATGGGTGAGTGGGTGGGTGAGTGGGTGGGTGATTGAGTGGGTGAGTGAGTGGGTGAGTGGGTGAGTGAGTGAGTGGTGAGTGAGTGGGTGATTGAGTGGATGGGTGAGTGGATGGGTGAGTGGGTGGGTGGGTGATTGAGTGGGTGAGTGAGTGGGTGAGTGAGTGAGTGGGTGAGTGCGTGAGTGAGTGGGTGGGTGAGTGGGTGGGTGATTGAGTGGGTGAGTGAGTGGGTGATTGAGTGGGTGGGTGAGTGGGTGAGTGAGTGAGTGGGTGAGTGAGTGGGTGATTGAGTGGATGGGTGAGTGGTGATTGAGTGGGTGAGTGAGTGGGTGAGTGAGTGAGTGGGTGAGTGAGTGGGTGAGTGAGTGGGTGATTGAGTGGGTGATTGAGTGGATGGGTGAGTGGGTGGGTGAGTGGGTGGGTGATTGAGTGGGTGAGTGAGTGGGTGATTGAGTGGGTGATTGAGTGGATGGGTGAGTGGGTGGGTGAGTGGGTGGGTGATTGAGTGGGTGAGTGAGTGGGTGAGTGGGTGAGTGAGTGAGTGGGTGAGTGGGTGATTGAGTGGATGGGTGAGTGGATGGGTGAGTGGGTGGGTGAGTGGGTGGGTGATTGAGTGGGTGAGTGAGTGGGTGAGTGCGTGAGTGAGTGGGTGGGTGAGTGGGTGGGTGATTGAGTGGGTGAGTGGGTGAGTGGGTGAGTGAGTGGGTGATTGAGTGGATGGGTGAGTGGGTGGGTGAGTGGGTGGGTGATTGAGTGGGTGAGTGAGTGGGTGATTGAGTGGGTGGGTGAGTGGGTGAGTGAGTGAGTGGGTGATTGAGTGGATGGGTGAGTGGGTGGGTGAGTGGTGGGTGATTGAGTGGGTGAGTGAGTGGGTGAGTGAGTGAGTGGGTGAGTGAGTGAGTGGGTGAGTGAGTGGGTGATTGAGTGGGGTGGGTGAGTGGTGGGTGGTGAGTGGGTGAGTGGGTGAGTGAGTGGGTGGGTGAGTGGGGTGAGTGAGTGGTGGGGTGAGTGGGTGGTTGAGTGGTTGGGTGAGTGGGTGGGTGATTGGTGGGTGAGTGAGTGGGTGGTGAGTGGTGGTGGGTGAGTGAGTGGGTGGGTGAGTGGGTGATTGAGTGGATGGGTGAGCGGGTGGGTGATGATTGAGTGGGTGAGTGAGTGGGTGAGTGAGTGGGTGAGTGAGTGGGTGATTGAGTGGATGGGTGAGTGGGTGGGTGAGTGGGTGGGTGATTGAGTGGGTGAGTGAGTGGGTGAGTGGGTGAGTGAGTGAGTGGGTGAGTGAGTGGGTGATTGAGTGGGTGAGTGAGTGGGTGAGTGAGTGGGTGAGTGCGTGAGTGAGTGGGTGGGTGAGTGGGTGGGTGATTGAGTGGGTGAGTGAGTGGGTGATTGAGTGGGTGGGTGAGCGGGTGGGTGGTGATTGAGTGGGTGAGTGAGTGGGTGAGTGAGGTGGGTGATTGAGTGGGTGATTGAGTGGATGGGTGAGTGGGTGGGTGAGTGGGTGGGTGATTGAGTGGGTGAGTGAGTGGGTGAGGTGAGTGGGTGAGTGCGTGAGTGAGTGGGTGGGTGTGAGTGGGTGGGTGATTGAGTGGGTGAGTGAGTGGGTGATTGAGTGGGTGGGTGAGTGGGTGAGTGAGTGAGTGGGTGAGTGAGTGGGTGATTGAGTGGATGGGTGAGTGGGTGGGTGAGTGGGTGGGTGATTGAGTGGGTGAGTGAGTGGGTGAGTGGGTGAGTGAGTGAGTGGGTGAGTGAGTGGGTGATTGAGTGGATGGGTGAGTGGGTGAGTGAGTGGGTGAGTGAGTGGGTGATTGAGTGGATGGGTGAGTGGGTGGGTGAGTGGGTGGGTGAGTGAGTGGGTGAGTGAGTGGTGAGTGAGTGGGTGAGTGGGTGAGTGAGTGAGTGGGTGAGTGAGTGGGTGATTGAGTGGATGGGTGAGTGGATGGGTGAGTGGGTGGGTGGTGGGTGATTGAGTGGGTGAGTGAGTGGGTGAGTGAGTGAGTGGGTGAGTGCGTGAGTGAGTGGGTGGGTGAGTGGGTGGGTGATTGAGTGGGTGAGTGAGTGGGTGATTGAGTGGGTGGGTGAGTGAGTGAGTGGGTGAGTGAGTGGGTGATTGAGTGGATGGGTGAGTGGGTGGGTGATTGAGTGGGTGAGTGAGTGGGTGAGTGAGTGAGTGGGTGAGTGAGTGAGTGGGTGAGTGAGTGGGTGATTGAGTGGGTGATTGAGTGGATGGGTGAGTGGGTGGGTGAGTGGGTGGGTGATTGAGTGGGTGAGTGAGTGGGTGATTGAGTGGGTGTTGAGTGATGGTGAGTGGGTGGGTGAGTGGGTGGGTGATTGAGTGGGTGAGTGAGTGGGTGAGTGGGTGAGTGAGTGAGTGGGTGAGTGGGTGATTGAGTGGATGGTGAGTGGATGGGTGAGTGGGTGGGTGAGTGGGTGGGTGATTGAGTGGGTGAGTGAGTGGGTGAGTGCGTGAGTGAGTGGGTGGGTGAGTGGGTGGGTGATTGAGTGAGTGGGTGAGTGGGTGAGTGGGTGAGTGGGTGAGTGAGTGGGTGATTGAGTGGATGGGTGAGTGGGTGGGTGAGTGGGTGGGTGATTGAGTGGGTGAGTGAGTGGGTGATTGAGTGGGTGGGTGAGTGGGTGAGTGAGTGAGTGGGTGATTGAGTGGATGGGTGAGTGGGTGGGTGAGTGGGTGGGTGATTGAGTGGGTGAGTGAGTGGGTGAGTGAGTGAGTGGGTGAGTGAGTGAGTGGGTGAGTGAGTGGGTGATTGAGTGGATGGGTGAGTGGATGGGTGAGTGGGTGGGTGAGTGGGTGATTGAGTGGGTGAGTGAGTGGGTGAGTGAGTGAGTGAGTGGGTGAGTGCGTGAGTGAGTGGGTGGGTGAGTGGGTGGGTGATTGAGTGGGTGAGTGAGTGGGTGATTGAGTGGGTGGGTGAGTGGGTGAGTGAGTGAGTGGGTGAGTGAGTGGGTGATTGAGTGGATGGGTGAGTGGGTGGGTGAGTGGGTGGGTGATTGAGTGGGTGAGTGAGTGGGTGAGTGGGTGAGTGAGTGGGTGAGTGAGTGAGTGGGTGATTGAGTGGATGGGTGAGCGGGTGGGTGGATGATTGAGTGGGTGAGTGAGTGGGTGAGTGAGTGGGTGATTGAGTGGGTGATTGAGTGGATGGGTGAGTGGGTGGGTGAGTGGGTGGGTGATTGAGTGGGTGAGTGAGTGGGTGAGTGGGTGAGTGAGTGAGTGGGTGAGTGAGTGGGTGATTGAGTGGATGGGTGAGTGGATGGGTGAGTGGGTGGGTGAGTGGGTGGGTGATTGAGTGGGTGAGTGAGTGGGTGAGTGAGTGGGTGAGTGCGTGAGTGAGTGGGTGGGTGAGTGGGTGGGTGATTGAGTGGGTGAGTGAGTGGGTGATTGAGTGGGTGGGTGAGTGAGTGGGTGATTGAGTGGATGGGTGAGTGGGTGGGTGGTGGGTGATTGAGTGGGTGAGTGAGTGGGTGAGTGAGTGAGTGGGTGAGTGAGTGGGTGGGTGATTGAGTGGATGGGTGAGTGGGTGGGTGATTGAGTGGGTGAGTGAGTGGGTGAGTGAGTGAGTGGGTGAGTGAGTGAGTGAGTGGGTGAGTGAGTGGGTGATTGAGTGGATGGGTGAGTGGATGGGTGAGTGGGTGGGTGAGTGGGTGATTGAGTGGGTGAGTGAGTGGGTGAGTGAGTGAGTGGGTGAGTGCGTGAGTGAGTGGGTGGGTGAGTGGGTGGGTGATTGAGTGGGTGAGTGAGTGGGTGATTGAGTGGGTGGGTGAGTGGGTGAGTGAGTGGGTGAGTGAGTGGGTGATTGAGTGGATGGGTGAGTGGGTGGGTGAGTGGGTGGGTGATTGAGTGGGTGAGTGAGTGGGTGAGTGGGTGAGTGAGTGGGTGAGTGAGTGAGTGGGTGATTGAGTGGATGGGTGAGCGGGTGGGTGGATGATTGAGTGGGTGAGTGAGTGGGTGAGTGAGTGGGTGATTGAGTGGGTGATTGAGTGGATGGGTGAGTGGGTGGGTGAGTGGGTGGGTGATTGAGTGGGTGAGTGAGTGGGTGAGTGGGTGAGTGAGTGAGTGGGTGAGTGAGTGGGTGATTGAGTGGATGGGTGAGTGGATGGGTGAGTGGGTGGGTGAGTGGGTGGGTGATTGAGTGGGTGAGTGAGTGGGTGAGTGAGTGGGTGAGTGCGTGAGTGAGTGGGTGGGTGAGTGGGTGGGTGATTGAGTGGGTGAGTGAGTGGGTGATTGAGTGGGTGGGTGAGTGGGTGAGTGAGTGGGTGATTGAGTGGATGGGTGAGTGGGTGGGTGGTGGGTGATTGAGTGGGTGAGTGAGTGGGTGAGTGAGTGAGTGGGTGAGTGAGTGAGTGGGTGGGTGATTGAGTGGATGGGTGAGTGGGTGGGTGAGTGGGTGGGTGATTGAGTGGGTGAGTGAGTGGGTGGGTGAGTGGGTGAGTGAGTGGGTGATTGAGTGGATGGGTGAGTGGGTGGGTGAGTGGGTGGGTGATTGAGTGGGTGAGTGAGTGGGTGAGTGGGTGAGTGAGTGAGTGGGTGAGTGGGTGATTGAGTGGATGGGTGAGTGGATGGGTGAGTGGGTGGGTGAGTGGGTGGGTGATTGAGTGGGTGAGTGAGTGGGTGAGTGAGTGAGTGGGTGAGTGAGTGGGTGGGTGAGTGGGTGGGTGATTGAGTGGGTGAGTGAGTGGGTGATTGAGTGGGTGGGTGAGTGGGTGAGTGAGTGGGTGAGTGAGTGGGTGAGTGAGTGGGTGATTGAGTGGATGGGTGAGTGGGTGGGTGAGTGGGTGGGTGATTGAGTGAGTGGGTGAGTGAGTGAGTGGGTGAGTGAGTGAGTGGGTGATTGAGTGGATGGGTGAGTGGGTGGGTGAGTGGGTGGGTGAGTGGGTGGGTGATTGAGTGGGTGAGTGAGTGGGTGATTGAGTGGGTGGATGAGTGGGTGAGTGAGTGGGTGAGTGAGTGGGTGATTGATTGATTGGGTGAGTGGGTGGGTGAGTGGGTGGGTGAATGGGTGGGTGAGTGAGTGGGTGAGTGGGTGGGTGAGTGGGTGGGTGGGTGAGTGGGTGGGTGGGTGAGTGGGTGGGTGATTGAGTGGGTGAGTGAGTGGGTGATTGAGTGGATGGGTGAGTGGGTGGGTGAGTGGGTGGGTGATTGAGTGGGGTGAGTGAGTGGGTGATTGAGTGGGTGGGTGAGTGGGTGAGTGAGTGGGTGAGTGAGTGGGTGATTGATTGATTGGGTGGGTGAGTGGGTGGGTGAATGGGTGGGTGAGTGAGTGGGTGAGTGGGTGGGTGGGTGAGTGGGTGGGTGGGTGAGTGGGTGAGTGGGTGGGTGAGTGGGTGGGTGAGTGGGTGGGTGATTGAGTGGGTGAGTGAGTGGGTGATTGAGTGGATGGGTGAGTGGGTGGGTGAGTGGGTGGGTGATTGAGTGAGTGGGTGATTGAGTGGGTGGGTGAGTGAGTGGGTGAGTGGGTGATTGATTGGGTGAGTGGGTGGGTGAGTGGGTGGGTGAATGGGTGGGTGAGTGGGTGGGTGAGTGAGTGGGTGGGTGGGTGAGTGGGTGGGTGGGTGAGTGGGTGGGTGGGTGAGCGGGCGGGTGGGTGGGCGAGCGGGCGGGCGGGTGGGCGAGTGGGCGGGTGGGTGAGTGGGTGAGTGGATGGGTGAGTGGGTGAGTGGGTGAGTGGGTGGGTGAGTGGGTGAGTGGTCATGCGTGTTAGCCAGGCTCCCTTCTGCAGCTCAGTTGAGTCTTGCCCGGCATCACTCACCATCGTCGTTCGAGTCCGCGTCAAATCGTTGCCCGCAGCCGCGATTGTAGCACAGCAGAGACATTGAGACCCAGACTCACCCTCTACTCACCCTCTACTCACCCTGACCCAGACTCACCCTGACTCAGACTCACCCTCTACTCACCCTGACCCAGACTCACCCTCTACTCACCCTGACCCAGACTCACCCTGACCCACTCACCCTCTACTCACCCTCTACTCACCCTGACCCAGACTCACCCTCTACTCACCCTCTATTCACCCAGACCCAGACTCACCCAGACTCACCCTCTACTCACCCTGACTCACCCTCACCCTGTCCACCCTCTACTCACACAGACGCCTACTCACCCACCCCACTGACCCAGCCTAGACCCAAGACTGACGTACTCCCAGACAAGGAGGATCTAGAGGAGGTGGAGGTGGATCTAGAGGAGGTGGAGGTGGATCTAGAGGAGGTGGAGGAGGTGGTGGTGGAGGAGGTGGAGGAGGAGATGGTGGAGGAGGAGGTGGAGGAGGTGGTGGAGGAGGAGGTGGAGGAGGGTTTTGACGATAACTTCCCAGTCAAGGGGGAGGAGGCCCCGCAACGTGAATGAGCGGCCGGCGAGCCGCGCGCGAGCGACTAGATGCGAGGCGCGTGTCGCGATGCCGGGCAAAGCTGCTCACTTAACACGACGAGTGGGGAGGGGGGGTGGAGAGCGCCGTTAGGAGCACCCCGGAACATGCATAGGAGGCCCAAGCTTCGAGCGGCTAGACGCAACGGTTGAGCATCACAAGCCTGTTCACTCGTTGTACAGGGTGGCCCAGAAGTCAGGACACATAGGGGGGCGTTGTTATACTGGGTAGGAACCTCCTGGTTACACCAGCCCATAAGGGATTATTGTGTCCGTCCGTCGTGCAGGGAGGGAGGGTGGGGAGGGAGGGGCTGGGTGGGGAGGGGAGGGTGGGGTGGGGCTGGGTGGGGAGGGTGGGGCTGGGTAGGGAGGGTGGGGAGGGGCAGGGTGGGGGGTGGGAGGGGAGGGGCTGGGTAGGGAAGGGAGGGTGGGGAGGGGCTGGGTGGGGAGGATGGGACTGGGTGGGTAGGGGCTGGGTGGGGAGGGTGGCGAGGGTGGGGCTGGGTAGGGAGGGTGGGGAGGGGCTGGGTGGGGGGTGGGAGGGGAGGGGCTGGGTAGGGAGGGGAGGGTGGGGAGGGGGCTGGGTGGGGAGGATGGGACTGGTGGATAGGGGCTGGGTGGGGAGGGTGGCGAGGGTGGGGCTGGGTGGGGAGGGTGGGGAGGGGCTGGGTGGGGGGTGGGAGGGGAGGGGCTGGGTAGGGAGGGGAGGGCGGGGAGGGGCTGGGTGGGGAGGATGGGACTGGTGGGTAGGGGCTGGGTGGGGAGGGTGGCGAGGGTGGGGCTGGGTGGGGAGGGGAGGGTGGGCTTGGTGGGGAGGGAGGGGCTGGGTGGGGGGTGGGAGGGGTGGGGCTGGGTGGGGTGGGGCTGGTCACCCCGTGGTGCCCTTATAAAACTCAACGTTTAACCTACTCACGCCGGCTTGTGCCCGCCCTCACAGTCGGCCATATTTGCGGAATACACCACGCCGCCGTTGACCCTGGCCATTGACACTATACACTACACTATTATACACTACACTATTATGCACTACACTATACACTACATAACACTACAGTGAGGGAAAAAGGTATTTGATCCCCTGCTGATGTTGTACTTATTTCCCTCATTAAAATGCAAATCTATTTATACAATTTTTGACATGCGTTTTTCTGGATTTTTGTTGTTGTTATTCTGTCTCTCTCTGTTCAAATAAACCTACCATTAAAATTATAGACTGATCATTTCTTTGTCAGTGGGCAAACGTACAAAAATCAGCAGGGGATCCAATACTTTTTCCCTCACTGTATACACTGCATAATGCACGGGCATAAGTAGTACTAATCACATACCTACATTTCCCATAAATATGCTAAATTCCTCTTGATATGCAAGATGTTTCTTGTTCATGTTTTTGTTTTTTGCTTGTTGCGGTTGCACCCGATTCAAGAGCCGAATGGCTCACAGGGCTACACCTAATACATGAAACTGAAAACTGAAACGGAGTCCCCATTGGCGGCCATTGTTACGAATTGGTAACCACGTGACCGTGGCACGTGCATCGGTTACGAGGCGCACGTGCCACGGTCACGTGGTTACCAATTCGTAACAATGGCCGGCGTGCGACCAATCAGTGATCAGACGCCACTTTCACCCCTCCCGTGGTGTGATATCTACTTGGTATTAATGGTAGGTTTTTACCCTTTTAACTGGTACAAAACTGACACCTTTATTCAAGGCATCATGTTTGCAATGACCACAACACAAGTAGTCAATTAAGCAAACAAAAAGAAGCAACTCTGATAAGGATAATAATATGCACTGTCCTTGAAGTTGATTGGCCCACACCCGAGACGGCTTTCTTTAGAGCCTAGTCCCCATTGGTGTAGGGCCAGATGACACCAGAAGGCGTACTTGATATTGTTTGAGCCTTCACGGTTGGTTTAATTTCCACCAACATATGGAATTTAACTTTGACGTTTGTTTAACTATTGGTTATATACATTACATAATTGTCATAATACATATTAAGTTAATTATGTATTTGTATTGTTCTTCTTGGTTCTTTCGGTATAGTCACGTAGAAGGGAAGTAATAAAATAATAAAAATAAAACGTAATAAAATACAATTCTCACGATGTTTCGGCCACAACGCAAGCAGCCGTCCTCAGGTGAAGAACAGGTCTGTCGGAAAGACAGCGTCCGAATGAACGCCGCCAAGCTTGGCAGCGTATATTTAAGCTGGGTTGGAGGGGATAAGGGGCGCCTTGACAAAGAAATTTGCATATCAACAGAGGAATTTAGAATATTTATGTAAAATGCAGATATGGGATTAGTCACTACTTGTGGAATGTGTAGGTGGTGGGGGGGGTCTCAAAGTCATACACGAGCATAATATGACTTTGAGACCCCTCTGTGTGAGTTTGTATCTCGCTGGGTGTCTGTGTCTCTCTGTGTGAGTCTATGTCTGTGTCTCGCTGTGTGTCTGTCTCTCTCTATGTTTCTCTGTATGAGTCTGCGTCTCTACGTCTGTGTCTCTGTCTGTGTGTGTCTCTCTCTCTGTGTGAGTCTGTCTCTCTGTGTCTGTGTCTCTGTGTGAGTCTGTGTCTCTCTCTGTGTCTGTGTCTCTCTGTGTGTCTGTATCTCTGTGTCTGTGTCTCTCTGTGTGTCTGTATCTCTCTGTGTCTGTGTCTCTGTGTGAGTCTGTGTCTCTCTCTGTGTCTGTGTGAGTCTGTATCTCTCTGTGTCTGTGTCTCTGTGTGAGTCTGTGTCTCTGTATGAGTCTGTGTCTCTCTCTCTCTGTGTCTCTCTGTGTCTGTGGCTCTGTGTGAGTCTGTCTCTCTGTGTCTCTGTGTGAGTCTGTGTCTCTGTATGAGTCTGTGTCTCTCTCTGTGTGAGTCTGTGGTGTTTCTCTGTGTGAGTCTGAGTCTGTGTCTCTGTGTGAGTCTGTGTCTCTGTATGAGTCTGTGTCTCTCTCTGTGTGAGTCTGTGGTGTCTCTCTGTGTGAGTCTGTCTCTCTGTGTCTGTGTCTCTGCGTGAGTCTGTGTCTCTGTCCACGGGTGTCTCCACGAGTCGATGGATCTCCAACCAATCAGAAATGAACGATAAAGAGGCGAAGTGCACGCTTAGGATATTCAGAATTGGATTTGATTACCTGCCCAAATAAGGACTTCCGCCGGATGTACGGAGGGGGGGGAGGCGGCTGCTGATTGGTTTGCCCGCCTATTAAAGGAACTCCGCCCACGTGGTACCTTACAGGGGTTGATCACGTGGGAGAGAGGCGTCCGCAGGTGAGTGAGGGGCACGCGGTGGCGTCGAGTTGGTGTCCGATATTAACCGATATTAACCGATATTAACCGATATTAACCGATATTAACCGATATTAACCGATATTAACCGATATTAACCGATATTAACCGATATTAACCGATATTAACCGATATTAACGTCCGTGTGAATATCGGTTCGTGTAGCTCTGGGTGCCAGTGTCGTGGCGGGTTAGTGCTGCTACCCAAAGCCGTAGCCATGGAGTTAACATTGGGGGGGGACGGACCAAATCGTCCCCCCCCCCCCCCCCCCCCCCAGAAAAAAATAAATCTAAATTTTTTAATAATTTTCTGCTTAAAATATAACAAAAAAAATTCGCTAACACATGGGATGCCCTTTATTTATTTTTTACAATGTCTAATAGTGTTGTATTACATTGCTCTGTTTCTAATTTTTTTTTTACCATGTCTTGTTTCATTGCATGAGATGGCAGAGATTCGGGATTAATAATAAAGTATAACCACAATCATATAAACAGAAATCTATTTTATAGCAATATATTGGGGGCGGGGGGGGGGGACATTTTGAGCATACAGTGGTAACTTGGTATACGTCGTTAATTCGTTCCAGAAGGTGGGACTTGTACCGGAAATGACGTACACCAAACGAATTTTTCCCATAAGAAATAAAGGGAAAGGAAATAATCCGTTCCAGAGTATAAGAAATTATATTTTATATGGCATATTATACGCTAATGGGTTGTATTAAAATGTTTAGACACTACTTATTACTAAAATGCATGCATAAATTAAAATAAATTCGTACAAATTTTTTTTTTTTTAAATCTAAATAAACTTTACCATCACTTTACCTTGCTGAGAGGAGTTTCTAGCCTGTGAGGAAGGGGAGGAGTCGTGAACGGGGTCTGCGTGGTGACTCATCCCTTCCCATACAAGTTCTAGCAAGACGTCGTATCCCAAGACATTTTTTTTCTCGTCAAAACACGACGTGTACCAAATTCCACGCAATCCAAAGCGGTCGTATACCGAGGTGTGACTGTATTTGAATATTGGAGGGGATGTGTGTGTGTGTGTCCCCATATATTATAATTACGAGTTTGAATGTTGCTTGTGGCCACACACCACGTGGTGCTGTTTCACGTCTTTGCGGCCATGAGGTCAATTCGGCGGCTGTAGTGGCGACATTCCTGTCGGCTCGGTGGGTGGTGGGCAGAGGTCGCAACCGGGTACCCGATACCCCTACCCGGCTACCCGTACCCGGCCGGGTACGGGTACCCGTTTGCGACCCTGGTGCGGCCGGGTACGGGTAGGCCGTGAGTCACTGGTGAGTCGCCGTTTGTCACTCATTTCCCAACGTCTTGTCTCCTCTCTCAATTCAAGTTCCTAGAATCAACCCACCCGCGCCTGCAACATGGCTTCATCCCAGAGGTCGCAATCGGGTACCCTACCCGATACCCGGCCGGGTACGGGTATAGGGTAGGGTACAGGTACCCGTTTTCGAGCCTGGTGCGGCTGGTTACGGGTACGGAATCAAAACCCGTTTGCGACCTCTGGTGGTGGGGTCATCCCCAGCAATGCCGGATAATCCTCGTAGCAAAAGTGGCTACAAATGCCACGGGTCCTGCACATTCAAGGGCCCCGCACGCTAAAAGCTTTCAAGTTATCGATTCCGGTTCGGTGATTCTGCACTTGCTCTATTACTATAGTACTGTACCGCCTTCAACTTTTTACAGACGACTGGGTGTTTAAGGTTAGTGCTTTGTTGTATTATTTGGCTGTGTAGCAAATGAGAAAAATTTAATTGCTTTACTGTGGAAGTAAAAAATTGGTTTTAATATTTTTATTTATTTAGGGCCCTGCATTAGCTTAATCCGACACTGACCCCCAGTTCTTATCGGACGCTTTGCTATTAACACATTCCTGCGGAGGGAGCTGGTAGGAACGTTGGGTTGCTCGCCCTGGTCAATGGCCAGGGTCAACGGCGGCGTGGTGTATTCTGCAAATATGCCCGACCTGAGGGTGGGCACAAGCCGGCGTGAGTAGGTTAAACGTTGAGTTTTATAAGGGCACCACGGGGTGACCAGCCCCTCTCCACCCACCCCCACCCAGCCCCTCCCCACCCTCCCCCTCTCCACCCTCCCCTCCTCATCCAGCCCCTCCCTGCACGACGGACGGACACAATAATCCCCTGTGGGCTGGTGTAACCAGGAGGTTCCTACCAGTATGATCAGTTATCGTGGCGTCGTCTTGCCCTAATCATCTGATCGTCGTTACAGCTCCACGCTCTGCAATATTTAGCGCTGGAGGTGGCTCTGATTTTTGCAACAAAAACAAACGCAGCCCACGAATGGCTCAGCAGTTGGTAGGTCTCTCTTTGCAGTGTACAGCGTGCTTAAAAAACAATGTTAACAGATAAATGGGACTAAATTTCGATTTAAAGCTTTCGTGACTGCAGGGATTCATCATCTTGGATCTTTCGGTAAAGTCACATAGAAGGGAAATCATAAAATAATACAAATAAAACATAATAATTTATTCAGACGCTGTCTTTCCGACAGACCTGTTCTTCACCTGGGGACGGCTGCTTGCGTTGTGGTCGAAGCGTCGTGAGAATTATTTTGTCAAGTTTTATTTTTATTTTTTTATTATTTCCCTTCTTCGTGACTTTACCGAAAGAACCATGAGGATGAATCCCTGCAGTCACGAAAGCTTAAAATCTAAATTATTATGTTTTATTTTTATTTCCCTTCTATGTGATGACTTTACCGAAAGAACCAAGAAGTTAAATGGGACTGTTTATGGAGGAGGGGGGGGGGGGGGCCCCACCACAAACTCGCAGCTTTGGTCACCGGGGGACAATTGGGGGGGCCAAGTCACCCACCTCACCCATGCTCACCACCACTAACCGGGGCTGGTTGATGTATAATCTAATTCCATTGCAAGCGAGTGAACCGACAGGACGAAAGGGTGAACCCTTGACCACGATGGCGTTTGGACGCTCACGACGGAGTCTGGACTGGGACCCTCCGACTCGTCCCACGCTCCTCGGCAGCCCCAACGACGAGACGTACCTGCCGCCGAAGCTGGTCCCCTTCATCCAACCGGACGAACACGGGAAGCTCTTCGTCTGCCCCGAGGCGTCCCGCCTGCTCGCAGACGTCACGGCGCCCATCGTGGTGTGCGCCGTGGGGGGCAACTACCGGGGTGGCAAGGACTTCCTCGTCAACTTCTTCGCGGGTGTCAAGGAACCAGGTGTGTGGTGGGGGGGAGGGGTAGGTGGGGGGGAGGGGTAGGTGGTGGGGGGGGTAGGTGGTGGGGGGGGGTAGGTGGTGGGTAGGTGGTGGGGGGGGGGGGTAGGTGGGGGGGGGGGGGTAGGTGGTGGTGGGGGGGGGGGGGTAGGTGGTGGTGGGGGGGGGGTAGGTGGTGGTGGGGGGGGGGTAGGTGGTGGTGGGGGGGGGTAGGTGGTGGGGGGGGGTAGGTGGTGGGGGGGGGGTAGGTGGTGGGGGGGGGTAGGTGGTGGGGGGGGGTAGGTGGTGGGGGGAGGGGTAGGTGGGGGTGTGGGGGGATATGAGCAGAGAAATGTCCCGGTGAAATTTCGACTTTAAGCTTTCGTAACTGCAGGGATTCATCTTCTTGGTTCTTTCGGTAAAGTCGTCATTGCAGGTTACACGGTGCTTAAATCATGTAACTATCTAACCGGTTAATCTGAAATCTGCGTAATTGCCACTACAGTACAGTAGTTGCCACATTCTCAATCGAAATCGTCAGTTGCGAATCAATGTAATGTTTTTTGCGATCATTTATTTTAAATTTACGAAACTGGCAGATAAACTTTGCTCCTAATATATATTTTTTAGCATCGATCCGTGGACAATGAATAGTTTAGAATTATCCGCGACTGCCTTCGCCATCCATGAGCGTGGATAATGAAGTTCTCCTGCGTTCGTTTAAAGACCGCTGCGTTATTGACGACGGTGCAAGCTGTTTTTGCTACGGTGCAGGTCTCCAAATCCCTTCATCTCTAGAGAGCAACATGGAGCCGACGTCTGGCTCCCATTAGATCCGTCGCCCCCTTCATGCTGCCGAGGTTTGCCAAAAGTGAAACCTTTTTTTTCAGGCTTCGCGATTGGACCTGCTTCTCTGCACAACACCAAAGGGATCTGGATCTGGGTGAAGCCCTTTCCCGTGCCGTCTGACGGAGCCATTTTGGTGATGGACGTTGAGCGACTGGACGGTCTGAACAAGGTGAGGGGAGCATGGATGGTTTGTCAGGTCGTGCCTGCTAATCTACGCGCTCGGCCACTGATTGGGTCGCTCGCTCATGCACTGTGTTGGTCACTCGTTCCACAGCCATTGACTCGCTCGGTCATTCAGTCTGTTCGATGCCACACTAGCTCGCCACCTGGGGGGGTGCAAGTGGGTATCTTGTCGTTAAAACTTAATTTTGGAGCTTTCGTGACTGCAGGAATTATTCTTTGGTTCTTTCGGTAAAGTCACGTATAAAGATAAAATAATAAATTAAATACTAGCATACCACGTATCTTGTCGTTCTCCTTAAAGGCATTTAAGTAGCGCCTTTTTAAAATAAGGCTCTTTTTAACAGAATTCAACAACGGCACAACCTACGGATGTTAATGGTGGTGAGGTTGTGCGACTTTCGTGGCGAAATTGACGGTCAATAATGATTTAAATGAATGGGATTGAGTGACAGCCATATAATTAATTATTATTCTGATGGTCAATGATGACGAGTGGATTCAATAAATGGGATTAACAAAAGTGATATCCATGTAATGAGAATAATTATTCTGACGGTCAATGATGACGAGTGGGTTCAATGAGTGCTGTCCGTGAGAAAATGAAGAGGAAGCCATGTGCCAAGGCAGCCTTAACCCAGTTCCGTTCTGCTCTAACGACGCCGCGTGTGGTCGTCATAACGCCGATTGGCCAAGGAGCGGTAACACAATCGAGCGACCGGAAGTGACGTAGCAGCACCAGGTAGTAGTAGGCGGTGGCGGTTGTAACTGCTAAGCGTCATCGGCGTCATAATGGAATTGGGCGTTGGGATGCGTCTAGACCAGTGGTTCTTAACCTGGGGTGCATCACGTGATGGTTATGAAGAGGAGGGGGAAGTAGTGGGGTGAGCCGGGTAAACAAGTGAGTTTTGAAGTGAGCAGAACAACTTTGTGCGTGGAGGTGACCGCTTAATGTGGAGGGGCAAGTTTTTGTTCTGGTGATGGGGGGGCCGAGAAGATGGAGACGGCGTCGATTGAGAGCGCAGAGGGTGAAGGCGACGCTGTAGAGAGCGTGGCAAGGTGCGGTGGGTGGAGGCGGCAAGACCCACGAAGGGATTTGCAGAGACCAGGGCGATCAATAATTTTCGGTGCCCCCTCGAACCATCGTCGTCAAGGGCACTTGATAAATGTAAATTGTGAATTACGATTACTTTGAACGGGTCACTGTGTAGTAACAACACCCATTGAGGAGAGGGTGCATTTGCGCTGCCCGCGTATCATGCCAGGTTGTTGTTGTTTCCAGGAGGAGCCCGATCTGGACAACTACCTGATCCTCATCGCGATGCTGCTCTGTGCCGAGTTTGTTTGGAGCACCTCTAACTCGCCGAGCAAGGACTCGATGGATCACGTGCGGTATCCTCCCAGTGCGCCCGCCATGGACGTTAGCACACAGACCAACATCCCCTCATACAAGCCATACGACTAATCTTGATTTATTTTCTTGGTTCTTTCGGTAAAATCACGTAGAAGGGAAATAATAAAATAATATAAATATGAAACGATAAAAAAAATCGAGAATTTTTCTTGTTTTATATTTAGGTGGGGAAAAGCTGATGACAGACGCTTGTGTTGCGCCCGAAACGTCGTGCTTTATTTTATTCCATAACAGACTTTTGGGCCAAGCGCTATTGGCGAGTAGCACCCTACGAAGGTCAGAACGGCACACGCAGGGGGGGGTGGGTGGCCAACAACCCCGCCCGGCCGCCTTTGTCTCTCCCCAGTGGTGATGGTTTATTTTACGCACCGGGTACTCGTGTGATGCCGAGTCTACCTAGGGGACGCCCAGAATGGTTCGGATAATCGTCACTGGTGTAGGCCGTGAGCGGGAATCGAACACCCGGGTCGCCGGGGCTTGTAGCGCAGTGCGCTACACTCTCGCTGGTCCGCCCATGTTGTTGTAGCCTTCCACGCCGGGGCAAAGTGATGTTGACGAGCAGCTCGTGATTTAAAAATTGTTTAAAAAACAAATTGCCAGGTCGGCCCCATCGGAGCTGCTATATGCCCCTTTATGCAATCCTTGCAATCCTTGCAATCTTTGCGCCCCAGCTCCTTGCAATGGCTGCCCCCACGCCAGAGGTCGCAACCGGGTACCCGATACCCCTACCTGATACCCGGGTACCCGGCCGGGTACGGGTACCCGTTTGCGACCCTGGTGCGGCCGGGTTACAGCTAAGCCGTGAGTCACTGGTGAGTAACCGTTTGTCACTCATTTCGGGTAGGATACGGGTACCCGTTCCCGGCCTGGTACGGGTACCCATTTGCGACCCTGGTGCGGCCGGGTACGGGTAAGGAATCAAAGCCCGTTTGCGACCTCTGCCCCACGCTCCTTGCACTCCTTGACCCCCTCCCGTCCGCGCCCGAGGTTCCTGGACGAGCTGCCGCGCTTCGTGGTGCTGTCCGACTACTCGCCGCCCCGGCCCGCCTTCGTGGACCGCTACGGCGTGGGCAGAACCCTGCCGGGCTTCTCCGTGGCCCTCTGGGACTTCCGCCCGCGGCCGAACTCCTCCAACGATGTCCTGGAACGTGGCCTGCGTGCGCGCAGGGAGGGCACAGAGGACTCGACCCGCGACTTCAACCGCAGGCGCGAGCTCTTCGCCGCTCACTTCCCCATCGGGGTGAGTGGTGTGTGTGTGGGGCAGAGGTCGCAAACGGGTTTTGATTACTTACCCGTATCCGGCCGCACCAGGGACGCAAACGGGTACCCGTTCCCTACCCGTACCCTACCCGAAATGAGTGACAAACGGTTACTCAGCAGCGACTCACGGCCTACCCGTACCCGGTCGCACCAGGGTCGCAAACGGGTACCTGGCCGGGTACGGGTAGCCGGGTATCGGGTACCTGGTTGCGACCTCTGGTGTGGGGTCACGCTGTGTGTGGGGGGGGTGCGGTAGTGTTTATCAGCGCTGCGCTATGAACCTGGCGACTCGCGTTCGATTCCCCTGCTTGCCCCCAACGCCACCCAGTGACGATTATCAAAACTGGTCCTGGGCCTCCCCTAGGTCGACTCGGTCTCAAGTGAGTACCCGCTGTGTAAACATCGCCACTGGGGAGACAAAGGCGGTCGGGCGTGGTGCTGGCCACCCACCCCCTCGTGTGCCGTTCCGGCCTTCATAGGCGCCTGCTCCGACCAGTCTGCTAGAGGCTACACGGGGGGGACCTTTGTCTGTGTTTAGGTGCTGCTACCACTTCCAGCTCCCCTAACCACCACCCCACCCTCCCCCCAGCGCCACTGCTGCTACGGCCTGCCGATCCCCGTGCAGCCGGACCGACTGCCGGACTCTGAGCGCCTGACGGAGAGCCAGGTGGAGGTGGCTCTGCACCACGCCGTCTCCCCGCTCGCCCACCACGTGCTGCAGGCCAGCACCACCAAGCGCCTGCAGGGGGCAGCCCTCACGGGGCCACGTGAGTGACGCCTGGTGGCAGAGGTCGCAAACGGGTTTTGATTCCTTGTCCGTACCCGGCCGCATCAGGGTCGCAAGTGGGTACCCGTACCTGGTCGGGTACGGGTACTCGTTCCCTACCCGTACCCTACCCGAAATGAGTGCCAAATGGTTACTCACCAGTGACGCACGGCAAACATGATGCCTTTGTATAAAGGTGTCAGTTTTTGTACCAGTTGAAAGGGTAAAAAAAACCCATTGCTATATTTTGCCACTGGTAAAGGAGGCCTCGTAGTGTTGTTGAACTTTGCCTGCTAACAGTTGAACGCTGTGGGCTCACCTGACCTGCGGCTCTTTCCCCCCCCCCCCCCCCCCCCCCCCATCGCAGTTTTCACGATGCTGGCCGAGCAGCTGTGCGAGTTCCAGCGCGCCGGCTCCCCGCTCTGCATCGAGTCAGCGACGGCGGTCATCTGCGACGTCCAGAACAGCGCCGTGTGCCTCGAGGCGCTGGCGGCCTACCGCCGCCGCTTGTCCACGGCGATGCTCCGGCTGCCGCCGCTCGTCACGCAAGTGGACGAGCACCACGCCGAGGCGGTGGGCGATGCCCTGGAAGTCTTCACCTCGGGCGTGTTCCTCGACAAGGACGGGGTGTACGCCATGAGACTCGTGGTGAGCGGGGGAAGTGACTTGGTTGGGTGAGTGGACTCGTGAATGTGCGGCTAGCAGAGTTGTTCAACCTCCCGCTTGGTTTGGCGCTGGCTACTGTGTATGCGGCTTCGCCCATTTTTAAATCCTTTATGTTAAGTTCGCTTGCTTGCGCGCTTACGACCGTGCAAATCTTTCGGTCGTTTTTAACCCACTTCCCCGTGATCCAATCGAGCTGACATTTTGCGCACAGACTCGTTGTGCGTGACAATTTATTTTCGTGACTTTTTTTCTCTCAAATTTTACACTTTTTAGGAAAAAATAATTATATTTAATTACCAATTGCTTAATGGTGGCAGGCAATCATCTGATCCACAGGTGGCAGCCATCTCAAGCCAGAGGACGAGAGGACTCTAGCCGCCACGCATATAAAGGATTTATAGTGAAAAACTTTGTTTTTACGGGTTAATTTTTTCCTACCTGAGTTTTCTGCTGCGCCGTTTGAGGTTGGCCCTCTGCATGCGGCGGCTGCGCGCTTGGACGCGGCGTGTCCTGTGCACGCCACGTGACGGCAAGCGGCCGTCTCCTGCGGGGGGTTCCACTTTGTGTGCCGCCTTTTGGAGTCTGCTGCCGACAACGGCGTCTGCCGCTTAGGTGGCAGGGAAACCCGTTCGTCCGCGAGCCGCAACCAACCCGGTCTGCTGCTGCGGCGCGTAGGAGGCGCTTTCTCGCTTCGCTCACGGATTTGAAACGACAGCAAGTAACGTCGTCGTCGTTGTTGCTGCTGCTCGTCAAAGCTCTTCGACAATTTCTGTGCCTCCGCCCAGGGTCTCGTCTCGGCGGCTCGACACGAGATCTTGCAGGAGGCCGACGAGGCGTCCGCGAGGCGGTGCCGCCATCGCCTGGTGGAGCTGTACGCCGGCGTGAAGCTCAAGAACGAGCAGGACGCGTTCAGCACGCCGGGAGGCCACGCCGTCTACCGCAGCCTCGTGGACGACCTGGTGCTCCAGTACTGCGGGACGCCGGGGCTGGGCGACGAGGTGACTTGGGAGGTCGTGTGACGAAGGCGAGAAAGCGGCGGCGGTGGCAGCTTTGGTTGTGCGTCGTGCCTGCTGGGGTCTCAAATTCGGTAGCCGTTGGTGCTACGAACCCGGCAAGCTGAGGTTCGATTCCCGCTCGCGGCCAACACCGGTGACGATTGATCAGAGGTCGCAATCGGGTACCCGGCCGGGTACAGGTACTCGTTTGCGACCCTGGTGCGGCCGGGTACGGGTACGCGTGAGTCACTGGTGAGTCACCGTGTGTCACTCATTTCCCAACGTCTTGTCTCTTCTCACAATTAAAGTTCCTAGAATCAACCCACCCGCGCCTGCAACATGGCTTCATCCCAGAGGTCGCAATCGGGTACCCTACCCGATACCTGGCCGGGTACGGGTAGCCGGGTATCGGGTAGGGTACCTGTTTGCGACCCTGGTGCGGCCGGGTACGGGTAAGGAATCAAAACCCGTTTGCGACCTCTGCGATTGATTATCTACTGCTCCTGGGCCTCCCCTAGGTCAACTCGGCCCCCAAATGAGTGCCTGGTGCAGTGTGTAAGCATCGCCACTCGGAGATGAAGGCAGTCGGGCGTGGTGCTGGCCACCCCCCACCCCCTAGTTTACCATTCCAGCCTTCATAGGTGCTCGCTAAGAGCACTTGCCCCAACCAGGGCTAGAGGCTACACGGGGGTCTTTGTCTTTGCCTTCGAGTTGTGCCGCAAAAGAATACGCTGGGTGTGATTCATAATTAAAACATCGCCACTGGGGGGAGATGAAGGTGGCCGGGCGTGGGGCTAATCACTCTCCCCCTCGTGCCGTTCTGGCCTTCATAGGGGCTGCTACTCGCTAACAGCACTTGCCCCGAGTCTAAGGCTGTACAGGGGATCTTTGTCTGTCTATAGTCCGTGGGTCCATGAGCACGTGTGGTAAGTTGCGAGAGAATAGCGGTACGGAGTGACCTCGTGTTTTAATAGTGATCTACTGTGTGAAAGTAGTACTGGGGGGGGATGAAAAATAATGGGGTTTTTACCGTTGCTGGCACTAAAACGGTAGTTGCGTAAAGATGTTCAAATCAACGTATTCTGTACTACTTTAACCACGTTCAATACGTGTGGTGTGAACATGCTCTGATACATAATGCCAGTGAAACGGGATTGGCATACACACCCAGAGCTGCGGCGTTCCATATGGCCTCGTCTCGCCGCCAGTGCTAAACCAGAACGCCCAAAAGCAAACCACAAATGTAGTTTCGATTTAAAGCTTTCGTGACTGCGGGGATTCATCATCTTGGTTCTTTCGGTAAAATCGCGTAGAAGGGAAATAATAAAATAATTAAAATAAAACAAAATAAAATACAATTCTCACAACGTTTCAGCCACAATGCAAGCAGCCGTCCTCGGGTGAAGAACAGGTCTGTCGGAAAGACGGCGTCATTTAGACGCTGTCTTTCCGACAGACCTGTTTATTTTTATTATTTTATTATTACAAATGCAATGCGCGCATTTTGGCGTGAGCGAGCTGAGCTCTCAAGGGAGCTGGTCCATGAGTACGGCTGACTGAGGTGGGACTGCCTGCAATTTGGTGTTAGAACTTCCCAATGCCGATCTTGGTGCCGGGTAATCTCAGTGTATTAATACTGGCCAAAGGCGCTGCTAAGCGGCGCTGTGTACTAGTACCCCCGCTTGGGCTAGTACGGAGTTCCCTGTATAGGTACCAGAGCATGGCTAACCCTGTTACCCCCCCTCCCCATGTCTCTTCGTGCAACTTGTTTGGGAGGTGGTGTGGTAGTGGGTTAAGCAAGGCACTTG
Organism: Lampetra fluviatilis; assembly: GCF_964198595.1. Taxonomy (NCBI): domain Eukaryota; kingdom Metazoa; phylum Chordata; class Hyperoartia; order Petromyzontiformes; family Petromyzontidae; genus Lampetra; species Lampetra fluviatilis. The sequence continues at coordinate 9,003,922 of NC_136329.1, forward strand.
CAGGAGCTGCACCTTTTGCCTCGTGACCCTGTAGCACGCAGTGGCCAAAGACTGATGACGCGTAAAGTCGGTTGAGACCATTTTAAAATAATTTTTATGATGAACCCAAAGAAGCTGGACCTGTTAAAGAAAGGCACTGAAAGTTGAACCTTTGTCAGCCGCGACATCGTGTTCTTGTACGAACTTTCGCTCGTACGCAGACAAACGCGCTAATCGGTTCCGTGGGTCGTCCCTTCCGCAGCGTGCTAATCGGAGGTGCGTTCCCGAAGCGCTGACGCACGCCGCTCCATGCGTGTGCGAGATTATTCTTTGCCTGGCTTGTGCTGTGTGTGTGTCAACTCTGCACAGATGGATAGAATCCTGGCCCTATTCCTGAACGAGAAGGCGGAGGATGGCCGGGCAATTTTCATCGTGGACAAGCTCGTTACTGCTATGGAGGAGGAAAAACGAAGTGAGGGGGGGGGAGCACACGTCTCTGACGCCACACTAACACACAAAGACAAAGCTCCTCCCCACTACCACCGTGTCGCCTGTAACAGACTGTTGGGGCAAGTGCTGTTAGCAAGGTAGCACACCAATGAAGGCTGGCACTGGCAGTACGCGTGAAGAAGGATGCTGCTGCTGGTCAAGTTGGAGGCAGTCGCCCTCCAGCAACAACGGAGGGGGCAGAGCGGCGCTCACAACAATGAGCAACTTGCCCGGCAGATAAAACGCAGTTTTGCACAGTAGGGGGCGCACGTGGTCAGTCGATCCGTGGCACCTGCTGGGTCTGTCCCGTGGCCTCTTGTCGGCATCTGAGACTGACACTTCACGTGGCCTCCAAGTGCACCGGGCCTGGCACGGGCGCCGTGGTGACGTCACCACCAGTTGATGGTTAATGGTGGCTCTTGTTGTAGTGCTTTGTGTGCATTTATTTCGCACAAAACCCAACGCAAAGCAGTTGTGAAAAAAGAAATGAACTTGTCAATCCGCGATTTTAAAAGTAAATAGCTCCCAGTGACCAACACCAAACCCTGGGGACCACCTTTGTCTCCGGAGTTAATGCTTTTACACTGCACCCCAGGTACTAAATTTGAGGCTGAGCCGACCTAGGTGCGGCCCTGGGTATTGTGGTTCGGTTAATGGTCTCTGATGGGGGTTGGGTGGTGGTGTTGACCGAGAGCCGGGATGGAGATCTCGCGGCAACTCTCACGGGGGGGTGGAGGCTTGTGCCGATGGTGATGCCAGCAGATCCGAATCCTTTAGACCCGGGAGAAACCTGAGCTTGTGAAGCGTTCTTTATAAACTTCCAGATGTCCCCCCCAGGTAAGCGGGGTGACCTGCAGGCCAGCGCATTTTGAGCTTCCTCCACCCCCCCCATCTCCCCCCGCAGAAAAGGCGGTAGAGGAGAAGGAGATGGCGGAGCGGCAGCGGCGTCTGGAGGAGAAAAGTCGCGAGCAGGAGCTGCACATCTCCAACCTGAGACACAAGATGGAGGTGAGTGGGGAAGGGTTCGTGGGGGAGATGCAGATCAAGGTGTGGCTGCTGAAATCATTGCTAGCCGACAGCAACTTGCACCCCCCCACAGCCAGCCCGTGGCGGCTACCTTGGGAGACCTCCTCTGTCTCGTCTGCCCTCTGTCTCTCTCGTGCAGGCCTTGGAGAGCTATGCGCTGGAGTGTGGCTGGAAGGGCTCAAGGGAGCCCAAGAGGGGCAGGGACCGTGAAGTCTGCGCCATCCTGTAACCTTCCCATCCTGTGACCGTCCTCCCTCCATCCTGTGACCATGGCTATAGATGGGATTGGGTAGGACTCGTTACAAGTGATCTGGGTCTGATAGGTCTTCCTCCCTTGGTGATGTAGTAGTATCACTTATCAGTAGGTTTTCACTCTAGGTTTGATACGTGAACCATTTAAAGATTAGTCCCCTTTTTTAAAGAAACTTTGACGCTTTTACCGCTTGGATACTTCACCGTTGTCAGAAGGAAAAGGATGGGCAAGTGAACACGTATCCGAGACGCTTTTTAAAATGATTACACGAACCCCGCTTACCCCCCCCCTACACCCCCTCGTTATCTAGGGTGTAGGTGTGGATAAAGTGAACCGGGCTCCTTAAAAATAATACGTGAACGTCTCCTGAGTAATGTTTTTATCTTACTATGCGTACTTGATACCATTCCCCCTTTAATCCCGTTCAGTTACAGGGTGGGTAAGTGAACCGGGTCGTGTTGGTCAACATGGGGATGGTTAAACTCGTATTGCAAACGTACCTAAAGCTGCGACGTTTTAAGACTTTTCAATAAACTTGTACTTTGTGTACCTTATCTAATTTGAGAGTGACTGACTGGGGTGTAGGTGTGATTAAATGTTCACTCCCTCGCCTGGTACGCAGGACGTCGTGGGTTAAATTCCCAGCCCCTGACGATGCCTGCTGCTGTGTATTTTGGAATTGCGTCTTCCCCGACCAACTTTTTCTCCATCCACCCCACACGATCTCTCCCAGATTTGTGTGCACACCGCACAGTCGGCTAAGCCGTTTTCGTATATCCACTCTTAATACTAAAATTACCATTTGCAGCTTCTCACCCCAAGCTATAAATAACCCTGAGTGCAATGTCCATTGTGCTGTTTGCCTTTTGGCCTTGTTCTCTGGTATAACACTGACTAGGCCCTAAAGACGGATGCCGTCTGGTGCAGGCCAATCCGTTTCAAAGACGATGCCATATATAATTATAATTAACACTTTCTGATAATTATGAGAGCGTCTTTGTATTAACCACACGCGGTAAACTTGTGGTGAAGATGCAGTAACTTGATTCCTTGCAAAAGGTTTCTGTTTGGCGTTTGAACATCTTAACACAACTCCTGACTTATTGCCAGGAAAGCGCAAATCCGATTCGTAACTCGTCACGAGGTACGGCGCCATTTTTAAATTTCCTGCAAAAAAAACCGACAACTCGTATAATGCAACTCCTAAGTGAACGTCTTGCACCTGCAGTAGCAATCAGATATGTCCTCCATCGCAACACCACAGCTGCATTTCTGTCAATAATTTTTAGGTAACTAATGTGATATTAAAGTTGATTTCAATATTTTAAGTTGTGCAATATTTTCATTTCCACTAATAACTCGATACTTTCTTAACATGACCGAGTTCCTGTTGGTCGATTGACATTAAATTTATACCAAATTTAAGTTGTATCTTGCCAGAAAGGGGGTACATGTTGTTGGAGCTAATTATTTAACATGCAGCTTACCGGTCCAGAAGATGGCCCCGAATTTATATTTGGGGCGTGCCTCATACTCCACGTGGGGGCTCTGGGTCCAATCCCTGATCACAATCGCCCGATCATCATCATAATAATGAAACGCACGTGGCTCTGCGTAGTGAGTCGCAGAGTGCACGTGATTCGTAGCAGGTAAGCTCGCGCCTGATACGTTCACCCTCCAGACTCGTACTAATTGTAGCACTCCCATCCAAAAAAAAACATTCTGGAAAGTGGTTATCGGTCGTCTCCAAAGGAAGTCGCCACAACTTTCCACCACAACACCAGAACGAGACGACCCAGCATCTAGACCTCAAAGTATACCTCAAGACTCTGCGTCCAGATGCTACAGTGCACAATTATACTAATGAGTGGTTAATCGTGGGAGAGCTCACACTGGCTACAACTGTGAACATCGGTCATGATTCATCCACTGCTGGAATGTATGACTTCTTTGGCCTACTGTACGTAGCCCACTGTGCTAATCTGTGGGTGTCTATTGGTCCTCACGGCTCGGTGTCTGTGGGTCTGTAATACGTGTACGTACTTGTTTCAGGGACGTGCGGTCAGGGGAGGCAGAGCCTCGCCTGTCATGCTCCAATGAAAATAGGTGTTACGAAAAAAAAGGAATAACAAAATCAAATAAACATTCCGATTTTGCCACTCATCTGTGTTTATAAATGTCATTTCTGTACGATTTCAATCGGTAAAAAATCGCCGAATTTGCGGAGCTCCGCTTCGCGAGCAATAAGCGCATGTCTGTTACTATCTCAGTATGTAACCAATGTAATGTTTGTAGACCCCTTCATTTCATGTCCTCGCCTTCCATACGCCAGGTAACTTATTTCACGTGTGTGTGTCGAGGTTATCGCCACTCGCCATTCAGTAACCTGCAGTACTATTGGGTGTCAACAGGGTGCAGCAGCGTTACCTCACTGGGGGAAATGGCGTGGGTCAAAACAGCTGACGGCGGATCCAAACGACGGATCCTGAGGGGATGTCACCTCCCAGGGTCAACCAGAATGTTCCAGAAAGGGGGCGTGGCTTGGACGGAGCCAGCCACGAACCGGTATAAAAGCCAGAGCGCTGAGAGCTTTGGCTCAGTTATCTCCACACGAAGACCGAAGCCTGGGCTGAAGATAGGACCCTGGACCCCAAGCTCTACAGCCCTTCTAAGGGCGGTGGTTACACACCATATTCAACATCCCTGGTGAGTCGGTGCAGTCAGCAGTTGACAACACACCAGGCTCAACATCCCTGGTGAGTCGGTGCAGTCAGCAGCTGCCAACGCCGAACCCCGGGCGGTGGTTAACTAACCCGGAAAACTCAGCTTGTCTGGGCATGTGGAACTCCTGGTGGAGGAAATTCCACCAAAAGGATATTTGGACCTTCCACTACAACCAGAACCATCTCCAGTCGTCTTGACTACGTCTTGCCACTGGATACAGATGGGGCTGGTCGAGAGAGTGAGGTTGACGCCGCGCAAATCACCCTCACTTAAATCCAAGTTCTCTGCGCAAGTCATGGCACTTTTTTGCCATCGTCATTATCCAAGTCCTGTGGCGATGGGTGAGCGACGAAGCAGCAGGCACGGATATGCTGGAAGCTGTAGCCGCAAATCTGCACGCAGGCGGTTCAGGATATTGGTCGTTTGCTCACTGGACCGAAGCAGCAGTGAATTCCGGCAGCACCCTGAGTGACTGAGCAGCCCTATTCAGGATCACACCGCTCACCTCCGTAGTGAGGACAGGGTTAGCAAAGGTACCCTAAACATTGCCTGCTTTAAAACATCCTGGCCAGCCTACTGCAGCTGGCGGGATCTCATACTTGCGGTCGAAAAAAGAAAAGAAAAACAAATAAAATGAAAAAGACCAAAGTGATACCACTCACTGTTGGCGCCTGGAATGTGCGCACTTTGATGGACACATCTGGATCAAAAACACCTGGGAGACGCACCACCCTTGTGGGAAGAAAGCTAGCCAGATACAATGTGAATGTTGCTGCCCTTAGTGAGACCCGACTGGCCAATACTGGACAGGTGACTGAAGTGGGTGCAAGTTACACATTATTCTGGAACGGACGAGGCCAGCAAGAGAGACGTGATGCTGGTGTTGGTTTTGCAGTAAAAAACCACCTGGTCAACCAACTGGCAAGCCAACCCAAGGGGATAAACGACCGTTTAATGACCTTAAAGCTCCACCTATTGGGTAAAAAGGCGGCCACCATCATCAGTGCCTATGCCCCTACCATGACCAACTGACGAGATCAAAACCAAGTTCTATAATGACCTGGAAGTCATTATTGCTGCCACAGCCAGCTCTGACAAACTCCTGATACTTGGTGACTTCAATGCCAGAGTTGGAAGTGACCATCAGTCATGGAATGAAGTCATAGGTGCACACGGCATTGGAAAATGTAACAGCAACGGTCTTCTGCTGCTGAAAACATGCTCGGAATTTGACCTGCTCATCACCGACACGATATTCCAACTGGCAAAGCACAAGACAACTTAATGGATGCATCCTCGTTCACACCACTGGCACTTGCTTGACTAAGTCATCGTGAGGAGGAGCGACCGGCACAAGGTCAGGGTGACCAAGGCAATGTGCGGTGCTGAATGTTGGACTGACCATTGTCTCATTATCTCCAAACTTAACATCCGGATTAAGCCTCCCAGACGCCCACAAGGAAATAGACGCGTCAAGCGTCTTAACGTCACTCGCCTACAACAGGAACACACCAGACTGGCCTTTGTTGAGGCTTTAGACCATGACCTGGAGTCTCTAAGCTTCGAGCATACAGACGCTGAGGCAGACTGGACAGCTCTCAAGAACGTGCTGCATTCTACAGCCCTTGAATCACTCGGTGTTCCCTTACGTACACATCAAGATTGGTTTGATGAGAACGATGCAGAAATCCGAGTACTCCTTGACGACAAACATCGCCTGCATGAAGCATATCTGAATGACAGCAGCTCAAGCTTAAAGAAAACTGCCTTTCTCAACATTCGCAGGGTTGTCCAGCGGAGACTCAGAGTCATGCAAGATACCTGGCTGTGCGCAAAAGCCGAGGAGATTCAGTCCTACGCTGACAGTCACAACACCAAGTGCCTCTATGATGCACTCAAGCAGGTCTATGGTCCGCATCACTCAGGAATTTCACCTCTCCTGAATACAGATGGAACAACACTCCTCACAGAGAAGGACAAAATACTTGCAAGGTGGGCTGAACACGTCAGGGCAGTCCTCAACAAGCCATCATGCATACACGAGGAAGCAATTTGCGAGACTGCCTCAAGTTGAAATAAACCAGTCCCTTGCTGTTCTACCATCCTTTGAGGAAACCAGCAAAGCCATAAGCCTATTCACTATGAGATCTCTTTTACCAGTGGCAAAATATAGTAGTAGTTTTTTTACCCTTTTAAACTGGTACAAAACTGACACCTTTATTCAAGGCATCATGCTTGCAATGACCACAACACACGTAGTCAAAAAAGCAAACAAAAAGAAGCAACTCTGATAATGATAATAATATGCAAACATGATGCCTTGAATAAAGGTGTCAGTTTTGTACCAGTTTAAAAGGGTAAAAACCTACTACTATATGTTGCCACTGGTAAAAGAGATCTCATAGTGTAAATGCTTCACCCCGAGCTCTCAATACTCTGATAGTGCGCTGTCTTTGAGTTGTACGCCTTCTGGTGTCATCTGGTCCAACACCAATGGGGACTAGGCTCTAAAGAAAGCCGTCTCGGGTGTGGACCAATCAACTTCAAGGACAGTGCATATTATTATCATTTTCAGAGTTGCTTCTTTTTGTTTGCTTTTTTGACTACTTGTGTTGTGGTCATTGCAAACATGATGCCTTGAATAAAGGTGTCAGTTTTGTACCAGTTTTAAAGGGTAAAAACCTACTACCATAAGCCTATTCTCATCAGGCAAAGCTCCAGGGTCCGATGCCATTCCAGCGGAAATTTACAAGGCTGGAAGGCCTCGCTTAGTAGAGAAACTGACCGACCTCGTCCAGTCTCTGTGGAAATTAGAAGCCGTTCCCCAGGAGTTCAAGGATGCCTCTATAATCCATCTATATAAGAGGAAAGGCAATCTGCAGGCCTGCGCCAACCATATATGCATCTCCATACTATCAATCTCTGGCAAAATCTTGGCAAGAATCCTTCTGAACCGCCTAATTGTCCACCTAGACCAGGGTCTGCTACCTGAGAGTCAATGTGGTTTCAGAAAAGACCACGGAACCACTGACATGGTATTTACTGCCCGGCAGTTACAGGAGAAATGCCAAGAACAAAATGTTGATCTATATATGGCTTTCGTTGATCTAACAAAAGCATTCGACACAGTCAGCCGGGAGGGGCTATGGAAAATCATGGCCAAGTTTGGGTGTCCAGACCAGTTCATTGGCATCGTGCGCAATCTCCATGATGGTATGATGGCCAGCATCAGAAACCAGCAATAACTCTCTGATCCGTTCCCAATCACAAACGGGGTGAAGCAAGTTTAACACGTAGGCTTTCGCGACCAATATTATTCATAATCAACGTTTTTGGGTTTAGATCGCTTTATTTATAAATGTGTCGTAACCCTCCACCACCCGACACGGCCAATCAGTAAAAAAGTGTCACGTTGACAAAAGACAAATTAGTTCACTGCTTTAGCCCACCGGTGTGTTGAAGCGTGAAACCACAACATTTACAATTTGAGTACGACGTTTCGCTGGTAATTGCATCCAGCATCATCGGGCAATTCGCCAGAATGGTGAGGGGCTCTGCTGTGTCTCCCGTTCTTATATAGAGCAGCAGCAGCAGGGTGACGTCATCATTAACTCATTAACTCATCAGGTGCAAAGATTTGAGGGGGGGGGGGTTATTGTAATTATATACTTGATTAGTAATCAGGCTATTGTTACGATGCGAGTTGTAGATTAGTAATCATTTGGAATGTGTTTTATTGTGATTATGCTACATTAGAAATCAGTTAGTGTTTGTTTCCCTTATAAGGAATTGTAATGTATCTTATTTAATAATGAAGCAAGGCTGCGTTTTAGCGCCAACGCTCTTCAGCACGGCGTCTTCTGCCAAGCTGCAAGACTCATTCCAGAACCACAACACTGGGATTAGCTTCATCTACCGTTTTGACGGTGGGCTATTCAATCTGCGGAGGATGCACGCCAAAACTAGAGTGGAGGAAGTCACTCTCCGAGAAATTTTGTTTGCTGATGACTGTGCTCTGGCTGCTGGCTCAAATAAAGATCTACAGGAAAGTATGGACCACTTCTCCTCAGTTTGTAACAACTTCGGTTTAACAATCGGCACAAAGAAAACTGAAGTGCTATACCAACCTGCTCCTGGGAAACCCTACACTGAGCCCACCATCTTTGTGAATGGGCAACAGCTTTCAGCCGTTGACAAGTTTACTTACCTTGGTAGTACTCTGTCTCGCGCTGTGCACATAGATGATGAAGTTAACATCAGGATTGTCAAGGCCAGTGCAGCCTTTGGACGTCTACATGACTAACTATGGAACAGGTCTGGCATCAAGCAGGAGACAAAACTGAAGATCTGCTGGGCTGTTGTCTTCCCAACTCTTCTGTATGGGTGCGAAGCCTGGACAGTCTACCAGCGCCATGCCAAGAAATTGTATCATCTCCACTTGAGTTGTCTGAGGAAACTGCTGAGGATCAAGTGGCAAGACAGAATCCCTGACACGGAAGTCCTCAGCAAGGCCAATATCGTAGTAATAGGTTGTTACCCTTTCAACTGGTACAAAAACTGACACCTTTATACAAGGCATCATGTTTGCAATAACCACAACACAAGCAGTCAAAATGCAAACAAAAATAAACTCTGATGATAATGATATGCACTGTCCTTGAAGTTGATTGGTCCACACCCGAGACAGCTTTTCTTAGAGCCTAGTCTCCATTGGTGTTGGACCAGATGACGCCAAAAGGCGTACAACTCAAAAACAGCGCACTATCCCCAGCATTTACACCTTGCTTGCGAAGGAACAGCTTAGATGGACTGGTCACGTGACCAGGATGCCCTGCGCGAGACTTCCAAAACAAGTCTTCTTTGGCGAGCTGAAGAATGGCAAGCGAGCACAAGGTGGCCCCAAAAAGCGCACCCTGAAAGCTTCCTTCAAGAGCTTTGGATTCGACCCGAAAAGCTGGGAACCCCTAGCACAGGACCGAGCTGCCTGGAGAAGAAAAGTACAGGATGGTGCAGTCCTCTGTTAGAGCAGGATAATCTCCTGTGCTATCTTGAAGAGGCAGCAGCGCAAATCTACCAAGGAAGGACGTGTGGCTGCATCTCAGAGCTCTACATCCTCCCTGAACTGTCCAGTGTGCCACAGAGAATTCCAGGCTCAGATTGGCTTGTTCAGCCATCTGCGCACTCATGAAAACCCAACAAAATGATAAACGTGCCATGGTCATCATCAACTATGATAGACAAACAAGAGAGAGCAAGTAATGTATAGTCGTATAGTAGTGTGGTAGTGTATAGGTTAGTAATGTGTGGTAGTGTATAGTAGTGTGGTAGTGTATAGTGTGTAGTAATATAGTAGTGCATAGTAATGTAGTAGTGTATAGTAATGTTGTAGTGTAGTATTTTATAGTGTATAGTAATGTATATTAATGTAGTAGTGTAGTAGTTTATAGTGCATAGTAATGTAGTAGTGTATATTAATGTTGTAATGTAGTAGTTTATAGTGTATAATAGTGTAGTAGTGTATAGTAGTGTATAGTGTATAGTAGTGTGGTAGTGTATAGTAATGTAGTAGTGTAGTAGTGTATAGTGTAGTTGTGTATAGTGTATAGTAGTGTGGTAGTGTATAGTTGTGTATAGTGTATAGTAATGTAGTAGTGTATAGTGTATAGTAATGTTGTGCTGGAGTCTGTCGCCAGGTGAAGGGAGGTCTGGGCCGCCCTACTCAACACGCTGCCGCCGTGACCCTCGCCAGGACAAGCGGATTGAGAAACAAAAATCAAGGTAAGCCTAAAAGTATTATGAGCGAAAATGTCTTCAACTACTTTGTGTTACTTTGGCTGGGTGAGTGGGTGGCTGGGTGAGTGGGGAGTGAGTGTGTGGCTGGGTGAGTAGGTGGCTGGGTGAGTGGGTGGCTGGGTGAGTAGGTGGCTTGGTGAGTGGGTGGCTTGGTGAGTGGGTGGCTGGGTGAGTGGGTGGCTGGGTGAGTGGGTGGCTGGGTGAGTAGGTGGCTTGGTGAGTGGGTGGCTTGGTGAGTGGGTGGCTTGGTGAGTGGGTGGCTTGGTGAGTGGGTGGCTGGGTGAGTGGGTGGCTGGGTGAGTGGGTGGCTGGGTGAGTAGGTGGCTGAGTGAGTGAGGGAGTGAGTGGGTGGCTGGGTGAGTAGGTGGCTGGGTGAGTGGGTGACTGAGTGAGTGGGTGGCTGGGTGAGTGGGTGGCTGTGTGAGTGAGGGAGTGAGTGGGTGGCTGGGTGAGTGGGTAGCTGGGTGAGTGGGTGGCTGGGTGAGTGGGTGGCTGGGTGAGTAGGTGGCTGAGTGAGTGAGGGAGTGAGTGGGTGGCTGGGTGAGTAGGTGGCTGGGTGAGTGGGTGACTGAGTGAGTGGGTGGCTGGGTGAGTGGGTGGCTGTGTGAGTGAGGGAGTGAGTGGGTGGCTGGGTGAGTGGGTGGCTGGGTGAGTGGGTGGCTGGGTGAGTGGGTGACTGGGTGAGTGGGGGAGTGAGTGGGTGGCTGTGTGAGTGGGGGAGTGAGTGGGTGGCTTGGTGAGTGGGTGTCTGGGGGAGTGGGTGGCTGGGTGAGTGGGTGAGTGGGTGAGTGGGTGGCTGGGTGAGTGGGTAAGTGGGTGAGTGGGTGAGTGGGTGGCTGGGTGAGTGGGTGAGTGGGTGAGTGGGTGGCTGGGTGAGTGGGTGGCTGGGTGAGTGGGTGGCTGGGTGAGTGGGTGGCTGGGTGAGTGGGTGAGTGGGTGGCTGGGTGAGTGGGTGGCTGGGTGAGTGGGTGGCTGGGTGAGTAGGTGGCTGGGTGAGTGGGTGACTGAGTGAGTGGGTGGCTGGGTGAGTGGGTGGCTGTGTGAGTGAGGGAGTGAGTGGGTGGCTGGGTGAGTGGGTGGCTGGGTGAGTGGGTGGCTGGGTGAGTGGGTGACTGGGTGAGTGGGGGAGTGAGTGGGTGGCTGTGTGAGTGGGGGAGTGAGTGGGTGGCTTGGTGAGTGGGTGTCTGGGGGAGTGGGTGGCTGGGTGAGTGGGTGAGTGGGTGAGTGGGTGGCTGGGTGAGTGGGTAAGTGGGTGAGTGGGTGAGTGGGTGGCTGGGTGAGTGGGTGAGTGGGTGAGTGGGTGGCTGGGTGAGTGGGTGGCTGGGTGAGTGGGTGGCTGGGTGAGTGGGTGGCTGGGTGAGTGGGTGAGTGGGTGGCTGGGTGAGTGGGTGGCTGGGTGAGTGGGTGGCTGGGTGAGTAGGTGGCTGGGTGAGTGGGTGACTGAGTGAGTGGGTGGCTGGGTGAGTGGGTGGCTGTGTGAGTGAGGGAGTGAGTGGGTGGCTGGGTGAGTGGGTGGCTGGGTGAGTGGGTGGCTGGGTGAGTGGGTGACTGGGTGAGTGGGGGAGTGAGTGGGTGGCTGTGTGAGTGGGGGAGTGAGTGGGTGGCTTGGTGAGTGGGTGTCTGGGGGAGTGGGTGGCTGGGTGAGTGGGTGAGTGGGTGAGTGGGTGGCTGGGTGAGTGGGTAAGTGGGTGAGTGGGTGAGTGGGTGGCTGGGTGAGTGGGTGAGTGGGTGAGTGGGTGGCTGGGTGAGTGGGTGGCTGGGTGAGTGGGTGAGTGGGTGGCTGGGTGAGTGGGTGGCTGGGTGAGTGGGTGGCTGGGTGAGTGGGTGGCTGAGTGAGTGGGTGGCTGGGTGAGTGGGTAGCTGGGTGAGTGGGTGGCTGGGTGAGTGGGTGGCTGGGTGAGTGGGTGTCTGGGTGAGTGGGGGAGTGAGTAAGCCCTCGTCACACTGCCTACTGTGGCCTATTGTGTAATACGGCCCTGCGTTGATGACTAAATGTGGGAGAAGGAAAAAACCGGAGGACCCGGAGAAAAAAATCCACGCAACCACGGGGAGAGAGAGAAAGACGCAGACTCCAAATATACAGCAGCAGCAGGCGTCATCTGGGTCGGTATTGAACCCACGATCTCCAGGCCACCTCAGAGGTCACCGCTCTCCATGCGAGAGCGGTGACCCCGTTCAAGGTGACAGCAGTTGACGCCCTACCGCTATGCGGGCATTCCCCACGTAACTCCAGAAGAGGAACTAGAAAATTCGACGTGGGGGGGGGGGCGTCCCAATCACCACGAATTTAAGAGCCCGCGCCAACGGGAAGTGCTCCATCGCAACCCCTCTTGGTGACTCGCCATCACCATCATCAGCAGCATCAGCAGCATCGTCACGATCACCACCACCACTACCACCATTCCCGTCATGGTTGAGTGCACCAAAAAATGTTGGAAGAAAATAGCGAAGAACATCCTGAGCAACGTCTGTGCCGCTATGTCCATGAACGGGCTTGAGGAGCTCTTCAACGAAATCAAATGCCCCTGCAACTTTGGCGCGTTGTTCGGCTGGCTCACGCTCCTGGTTCCCATCGGCATCTTGTTCGTGCTCCTCGCCTGCGAGGCGCTCAGAGATTGCTGTGGCCGCGACAAGAAGTGTGCGCGTCTCGCGCGCTACTTCCTGCTCACGCTCGTGGCCTCCGTGACGTGGGTGTCCGTGGCGCTGTTCAACTCGGAGGCGGTCTGCTGCATCCAAGGCGGCTACCCCAGCGACTCGCCGTGCCTCGCGGCGAGAAACGCAACGAACAACGCGGTGCGATACGAGAAGTGCATCTCGGACTCACGGGTACGGTGATCCACACACACACACCGCCTCTATTCCTATCCTTAGGTTTTTTCGGTAAAGTCACGTAGGTAAAACATCAAAATTAATGAAAATAAAATAAAACAAAAATCACGACGTTTCGGAGGCAACACAAGTCTCCGAAACGTCGTGATTTTTGTTTTATTTTATTTTCATTAATTTTGATGTTTTACCTCCGTGACTTTACCGAAAAAACCTAAGAATATGATTCCTTGCAGTCACGAAAGCTTCAAATCTAGAATCTATTCCTATCATCAACCTCCCCACCCCCCGCTCCTCCAACTGAGATATCCCTGCAGTGTCTGTGCGTCACCTGTGTCTGTGTGTCTACATCACCTGTGTGTGTGTGTCTACATCACCTGTGTTTGTGTCTACATCACCTGTGTCTGTGTGCATCACCTGTGTCTGTGTGCATCACCTGTGTCTGTGTGCATCACCTGTGTCTGTGTGTGTGCATCACCTGTGTCTGTCTGTCTGTCTGCGCTGTCTGGGCGCAACGAGGGAGGTGCAGAAGTGAATTTGCGGTTTGTGATCTCGGCCCTTTCGTTCAACAGAATGCTGGAATGTTGATGTTTACGATTGGTGGCACCATCTCCGTCATCGTCTTTGGAATCGTCTGCGCCACATTTTAAGGACCCATATGTCCCTCTGGAGTAAGTGGGTCCGTCAAGGAATCCGGGACCATCAAAATGACTACCGAGGGTTTGCCAAATCTACCCCTAAACGTCGCTAAATCTTCCTTCGAAAACAATGTTGTTTTCCAGTTGTATTCCCCCGACAATTACATCCTTTTGTCCAGCAAATGTTTCACGTGACTTGTTTTTCTAATTTATCTACAGCCCCACTACGTCGCAGTCGTTGTTAATTTATTTAAACAATTTCCTGCAGTTAATTTCACTTGTGTGTTATGACTATAGAGTGTTATTGAGATGATGAATACTTTCAACTTGTATATTTGTCTTTTTTTCTCAAATCCAAATTTCAGACATCTTCGAGTGTCAATGTGAAGAGCCGTGGTTAGAGCGCATCTCTTTGCCCGACTCCCATTTGATTTAGTAATTTATGCATTGCCAGTGTAGTTGTTCCACCCTTGGTTTCTAAGAGCCTTTTAAAATTACATCAATTTCTACAAATACGAATGCTCTTTGTTAGTATAGAAAAGCTAGATACAGTAATGGTAGTAGAAAAATCGTCTTACCCTGAAGAGAAACATTGGTGCAGGATACAACCGCATTTGCAAAATGTGATTTGTAACTCTTTGATCCTTACCCGCGTAATATCCACAGTTTCATGTTTCATGTTCCATTGCATTGAGGGACTACTACTGCTGTGTGTTGTTGTCTTGGTGTGGTCTGGGGCTGTTGTTGTTGTCTTGGTGTGGTCTGGGGCTGTGGTTGTTGTCTGCTGGTACGTGCTGTGTGTGTTTGTGGCTCTCTCGAAATATGTTGGTAACAACAAAATGTCTCTTCACCTTTTGAAAGGATAAAAAAAGGATTCTGATTCTGGTTGAATGGGTGGGTAGGTGAGTGGGTAAGGAAAGGGCGCTGTGGTGGCTGTGATATGTTTACATTCTCGCCTGGTACGCAGGAGGTCCTGGGCTCGATCCCAACCCTGACGACGCCCTACTGTGTATTTGGAGTGTACATCTCTCTCTCCCTGTGGTTGCGTCGATTTTTCAGCGGTCCCCTCCTGTTTTTTCCTCCACATTTAGAATCAACGTCACGCGTTTAGAGTATTGGGCTGCAATAAATGTCCACGTGATGATGATCATAAGCCAATTCGTTGAGCCGTCATTTGTGGCCATGTCGCTTCTGAGAAAGAGCTCCATAGCTCGGTGGGCCTCACCTGGTCAAATACAAATATATTATAGTGTTGGGTAGGTAGCTGGGTATGTGTGTAGGTGGGTGGGTGAGTAGGTGGGTTAGTAGATGGGTGGGTGAGTAGGTAGGGGTGAGGTAGGTGAGTGGGGGGAGCGGGCAGGATCAGGGATCCAGACCTCGACCCTCACCAAGGCTGCAGCTGAAACTTCTGTGCTGACCTCCCAGCTGAAGTTCAGTGCAGCAGATCTGCCGTGCAGACAACGCCTATGTGGGCTGTGTGTGTAAGGATTGTGTAGAGCCATCGGCACTAGTCAAGTTCTTACTTGACACCACCTGCATATGGCTGTTAGACAGGGTGCTTAAAAAGAAAGTGAACACTTCTGAGAATTTGCAACATTACCCACAAGAAATGCGCCTCGGGCTCTGGAGACCACCTGGAGAAGATTTTCGTCGTCGTTTGCTTGGGCAGTGGCTCGTGATCCGTTGACCAAATAAAAAAAAAAGTGCGCCGACTTTCGTTTGTTTTCTTTCAAAAATTAGCGTAACCTTGAATGTCCACGTGGTTCATCACGCAGACTGCTTGCTGCCTGCACTCGCTGAGTAAAGTTTAACACCAAACCTGACACTCGCAGGGTCAAGGTGAAGACGGAGTAGGACACCGCAACACTGTACACTGAATCGCGGCTCTAATAATATCGGACATTGCCATTGATACTGGTTGGAACCTCCTGGTTACACCAGTCCACAGGGGATTATTGTGTCCGTCCGTCCGTCGTGCAGGGAGGGGCTGGGTGGGGAGGGGCTGGGTGGGGAGGGGCTGGTCACCCCGTGGTGCCCTTATAAAACTCAACGTTTAACCTACTCACGCCGGCTTGTGCCCGCCCTCGCAGTTGGGCATATTTGCGGAATACACCACGCTGCCGTTGACCCTGCAGGCCATTGACCGAGCAACCCAACGTTCCTACCAGCTCCCTCCGCAGGAATGGGTTTTATAAGTATAGAGAATAAATTGGGAAAAAATATAGTTTTCAATGCACACTTTTATTTGCACTCTAAAGTGGAAAATCAATTCTTTTGACCCCAGAAATTATTCAAATTTGATGTGCTGAATAAAAGTATGTTAATTGCATAAACTAAATTAAACATATGGAAAGGAATCTTGATTTGAAGCTCTCGTGGCTGCAGGAATCCATACTCTTTGGTTCTTTCGGTAAAGTCACGTAGGTTTTATGTTTCTACCTACGTGACTTTACGGAATGAACCAAAGAGTTTATCGAAAGGAAGCCAGCCATTTTATTCAGCACATCAAATTGTATTAATTTCTGGGGTGAATTTTTTAAAATTTTCCACTTTAGAGTGCAAATAAAAGTGTGTGCATTGAAAGACTTGTTTTTTACCTAATTTATCTCAAACGTGAAAACTATTTTAAATATTTAACTGATGTTTCATTATATCAGGTAAGGCCCACTCGAGCTATGTAGAGCTTTTTCAGAAGCTACCTGGCCACAAATGAGGCCAACCAAAGTGGCTTATCGTGTGGAAATGTATCGCAGCCAAAGACTCGAAGCAAATGTTTCGAAATGTGGAGGGAAAAACCGGTATGACCCGGGGAAAAATCCACGCGACCACGGGGAGAACACGCAAACTCCAAACATGCAGGTGTGAGGGTCACCATGGAACCAACGACCTCCATACAAGGCGAGGTAGTTAACATTTCACCACCATGAGATATTAACTGTTAAGAACAGCTTCACAATGACCCACGACCAGGGGCGGTTTCTTCATTAGGGCGATTGGGCGACGCACCACCAATCTCATTCAACCACATAGTTATGCGAGCCGTTACTGTGCCTCTGGATATAGTCCAATCAGCGTCATGTCACGTTCTGTGGAGTACCGCCTCTTTTTGGGCGATTTCACTCTGGCTGAGAATCGCCCCGAGTGGTCCCATAGACTTACATTCAAAGATGATTTTTTTCGAACGGCGGGCGCTGCAATGCTTCTCTATGGCTTCCGGGAGGGCTCGCACTAACGTGTTTACGTCATCATACGTAAGCACGTTTCAGTCAACAATATTATTTGTCGCCATCTAGTGGAATCTTTAATAAAAGAAACTGAGTGGATTGTAATAATAGTGAGTATAGAAACAAACAAGATGTATTGTAAGAGTCACTTTATTTTTCATCAATATTAAAGAAGTGAAGTTGCCTTTACATGCTTAAGCTGTTAATTTATCCATTGCATGGGTGGACCTTATCCTTATCAATCATCCAAACATTTGCCCCCCCTGAGAAATTTTGCAGGAGCCGCCACTGCCCACGACGCCTATGAACAAATGAACGGGACTTGGAATGCGCCCAATCTGGTCGGTCAAGCCAAAGCAGAAGTGACCTTTGAGAGTGCCTGGGATGGGTGCTGACCATGCACAAACTGGTTGTCATCGGACTGCGGGGGCTCGTTGTGGTTATATTCAGTTGTACTGTAGGTCTATGCTACCCGCCTTCACCAATCCGCACTGACCAGCAGGGCGTGTGGAGGCCCTCGTCCGGCAGTGTGGCGCTCATCAATTTCCACTGGTGGAAATTCCCCATATTCCCATGGCTCAGAGCTTCTTTAACAACCATTGATAATTTCGTACAAAGAGTACAAATAGGTACGGCCCTGTAGGTAGTTATTTTAGCGACGGTAGTAATAATTGTTGTTGTAATTGTTGGTCTCGCGCTAAGGAAGGGGGAACACAGGGCCACTCCGGCGCCATGACGACCGGCGGTGTTTGCGCGCCTCCCATTGGCCAGGGGCTTCCCCAACAACAGCGGCTCTGATTGGACGAGATGTTCTCCCCTCGTAGCTGGGCGCGACTATTCAAAATTTAAAATAGGGGACAACATTTGGGTAATGACAATAGAACCTGCATGCGGTGTGAGGGGACTGGTGGCCACGGGAGGTAATGACAGGGGTGTCAGTTGTGAGTGTGAAGGGACTGGTGGCTACTGGAATGATCGAGAAGGGAGCGTGGTCAGGTGACGGAAGAGGATGGTGGAGTCTGCCGGCGAATGTCCAAAGTCGGCGAGAATGATCGAGAAGGGAGCGTGGCCTCGTGTTGGTATAAAAGGGGGAGATGCGCGGGAGACTCGGGGCTCTTGCGGTGGGGTCTCCGCCTGATGTCAAGTGAACACGTTTTCAATAAAGTGCCATTTCAAGAGAAGTGTGTCAAATCGTCATTACATTAGTATTGATTAGTATTGATTAGTATTGATGAGTGAAATTAAGTAAAAAAAACACAAATAGGGCCAGGATCGGCGGGACCTGGACTGGTTTAAATGAAATCGTGAATTGTTGCGCGCAGCGGAGAGTCCGTGCAGGGAACGCCACCTCGCGAGGCTTCGCAGATCTGAAGACGTTGTGCGTCGACAATTCCCAAGAATAAAAACGGGGGACGGCTTTATAAAAAAAAGTGCCTCGGAAAATGTTCAGCTCTGGATCGATTGCCGGCTGTGGCGTCCTCTGGGTTGGTTGAATCGGTGGCGGTGTGGACTAAGACCCCCAACCCCCGTGTAGCCTGTAACAGGCTGAAGGGGCAAGTGCTGTTAGCGAGTAGGACCCGAATGAAGGCCGGCACTGACAGTACTCGTGAAGGACGCTGCCGCTAGTCAGGTTGGAGACATTCGCCCTCCAGCAACAATAGAGGGGGTAGAGGACAGGGACGTGCGGTCAGGGGAGACAGGGGAGGCAGAGCCTCACCTGTTATACTCCAATGAAAATAGCTGTTACGAAAGTAATTAATAAAATAAATATTAAGATTTTCCGACTGATCTGTGTTATAAATGTCATTTCTGTACGATTCCAATACATTTTTCTAGTCAAAATTACCAAATTTGCAGAGCTTCGCTGCAAATACAGGAAGAGACGAGAGGTGAGGCAGCGACGAGCTCAGCCTCCCCTCTGATTGCGCAACCCCTCAGTAACTGGATGGAACGCGGGCAATAAGCGCGTGCATGTTACTATCTCAGTGTGTCACCAATGTAATGTTTGTAGACCCCTTCATTTCATGTCCTCGCCTTCCAGACGCCAGGTAACTTATTTCACGTGTCTGTGTATGAAGATATTTAGGCTCCTGGTCTCGTCATAAAACTGCAATGAAAAAGCACCAGGGGAGGCAGCTATCACATCTGCCTCACCGAGGGGGGCGTGTCTTGAGCCCACGTTATTGACGCTCGCTCTCCCTCCACGCTAGCCAGCTCTAGCAAAAAAATTCCAGCGGCTGCAAAAATGGAAAACGTTATATCTAACCTTAAACATTTCTCAAAATTGGACTTTCAAAACAGGGAGTGATATACAATGGAAGACCAATGCCTGAGCTGAATTACCTACTTCAGAAGAAGGGACAGAAAATAACACGGTCGTTTCAAATGGAGTGGTACCAACGAAAAGACTGGCTGTGTGGCCGTGCTATGAACAATCGCCTTTACTGATTCCTCTGCCTTCTGTTCTCCACTACCGACAACGATTAGACTAACGCGGGATTTTGTGACTTGAAAAATGTACCAAGGAGCCTCAACAATTATGAAAAATCGACAACTCACATTCAAAGCGAAATTGCTGAAAAACTTTTGGAGCTTCAAGGATAGATCTGGCTTTGAATGAACAGCGGAGATTAAATATCAGCATCCACAATGCTAAGGTAAAGGAAAACCGTGAGGTTTTAAAATACCTTATTAATGCAACCTGCTTCCTAGCCAAACAGGAATTAGCATTTCGTGGTAACGATGAGAGTGCAAGCTCTTCTAATCGTGGCAACTATGTGGAGCTATTGCCTGCTTTTGCTGAGAAAGATGAAAAGTTAGCTAGACATTTGGAGACATCCACTGTTTTCTGGCTTATCAAACAGATTACAGAACGATTTAATCGAAGCAGTCGGTGAATTAATTAGAAGTGATATCAAAGAGGAGATGAACGCAGCCCCATTTGTTGCAGTCGAAGTAGACAAGACAACGGACATCACAAACAAAGCCCAGGTCTCTGTAATGTTGCGTTATGTGGCTAAAAGTGAGGTGACTTGTGAGGTGAGGGAGGCGTTCTTGGGATTTGATGATGTCAGTGATGACAGACAAGCACCGGCTATTGCTGATTATGTTTTGGGAGTGTTGGGGAAATACAATTGCGTTGAAAAGCTGGTAGCTCAGACTTATGACGGAGCCTCTGTGATGGCATCAGATCTTAGTGGGGTGCAGGCCAAGATTAAATAAAAGGTACCTGAAGCCATATTAATCACACAAATTTAACCTGGTGCACTCGCATTCACCAAATGTATGCCTGAGTGTAAAACGTTTTTTAAAACAGTTGAGGGACTCGCGACGTTTTTCAATAAGTCGACCAAGCGCACCCACCTACTGGACGATGTTGTGAAGCGGCATTTACGAGATGGAAATCAAATTCTAGACTAGTTCAGCCGATCAGCATGTACCAATCTGATCTGCGTGCTGTGTTCCAAATTATGAGCGGAAATCCCGATGGTTGGGACAATGACACCCTGATGATGGCCGCCGGATATGATCTCTGGCTGTCAAAAAAGCATCAACCTGCTTCTTCATAATGGCATATGAGGGCATTTTCAATTAAACCGATGCACTCTTTCGTGTGCTGCAGAATATAGTAATGGACATTGGATTCTGCTGTGCGCAAATCCGCGACACAATGGTGGTTGTGGAACGCCAGAGACAAGAGTTTGACAGTTTCTATGATCGATTCGAGCAGAAATGCGTCACTATCTCGGCCTCACTGTGCGATGCATTGCAGAGCTAGCTGAGTAGATAACCTCGCGTCTCCAATAAACCCTCAGAGCCAGGGTGAACATCTGACTCCGAACGTCATTTATTGAAATTTAACGAGAGGTAAAACTGGTAAGAAAACAGCACAGATACAGCATCTGTTAATACCCAGAAACACCAACACAATGAATAAACACCACAGCATCATAACATTGTCTTATGAATGAGACATTTTGTTATTACAAGTGGAATCCACTTACTCGATTAAGGGTAACAGTCACAACAAGGCAAGCTGCAGGCTTTATTGTCAACTAGGCCCCGCATTCATCATAACAATTTAACAGCATTATAAAGGTCCTAACATTATAACAGTATTATAAAGGTCCTTCTAACATTATAGCAATATTGCCAATATTATAAGAACACAAACGAACTTACAGACAATGCTTCCCAAAGTCCCACAACGGACAACTGCGGCTGGCTTCACGGGGCCGCGATGTGTGCCGCCATCTTGAATTATGTCTGTAATGGCCGACTCCCGCGTGGTTCAGCGGAAACCTAAAATCGCAACTTCCTGGTCACGTGACCACCCGCTGGTTCAAAAACAGGAAATTCCTGCGTACACACGCCCCACATCTGCCGTGAGGTAAGACACTTGCCGTGAGGCAGAAGAGTCACTCTTGGCCTGACCGACAATGCCCGAAGTAAACCGCCGATCAGAGAGAAGAGGAAAAGAATGTTTAACAACATTCTGGACAATATCAGTGTTCAAATGAAAGCTAGGTTTGATCATTTCGGTGAGCTAACTTTCCTTGGTTTGGTTGATTGCACGAAATTTTATGAAACGTCACAACATTTCGATGACACCAAACTGCAGAGCCTATCAAAATATGCAAGGTACTTTGACTTTGTTAGACTAAAGGCTGATCGGATTGCATAGTTCACAAATGGTGAGGGACGAATGCAAATCACCCGGACAGCTCCTCAACTTTGTGGCGCGAGGCGACAAAGTTACTCCAGCTGGTGGTGCTCACGATACCAGCTACAACAGCGTCCGTTGAAAGGTCGTGGTTCTCTGCTTTGAAACGACTCAAAACATACGGTCGGAATCGGACTGACCAAGGACGACTTTCATCCCTGGCAATCATATCTATTGAGACGGAGAGACTTTTAAAACTAAAAGAGAACAGAGAGGACTTCTACAACAAAGTCACTGACATATTTGTCCAGAAGGATAGGCGAATGGACTTCATCTACAAGTAAAGGTAAGACCATGCAATATATATTTTCATTTGTGTTTAATGAGTATAAATAGTGGAACTGCATTCGCCTATAAAACGTGAATCGAATACGTAACTGACCTGTATGCGTGTGTTATAAAGAATGCTGATATACAATATGAAACATACGACCGCCTAACCAATAGTCATTGTGCAACCTGCCAATTGAATGGTGGATTTAAGCTGCCTCTATCGGGTTCATATGTGTGTAAATCTGGCTCTGATACTAGCCAGCGCCTCCCCAACCATTGACCTCACGGCAAGTCACTGGCAGAGGAGCGGCGCTCACAACGACGAGCGGAGCACCGGGCGGATAAACCGCAGCGATTTGGCACTGTAGGGGGCGCTGGTGGTGCATCGGCCACTCGTCTCCGTCAATCGACCCGTGCCACCTGCTGGGCCTGTCCCGTGGCCTCCTGCCGACATCTGTGAGACTTTGACACTTCACGTGGCCTCAGTGCACCGGGCCTGGCACGGGCGCCGTGGTGACATTACCACCACTTGATGGTATCGAAATCGACTTTAATATCAAAATCTTGTACGATATTTTCATTATCACACATTTGACTGCAGGTATTGTGGTTAATGCAGACATGAATCCTCGTATAAAGGTTTCAGTTTTGTTGCCAGAAAAAAGGGGGAAAACCCTATTATTTTATTTTGTTACTGGCAAAGGAGGTCGAATGATGTCATAACTCGTTAAATTTCTTCATGGTAGGACTATCCACTATGCAACACTTACCTTTGACTAAAGCACTTCTGAATAAACCACTCACACTTAAATTGCACATGTTACCACGTTTTAAATAAATTGTTTGTACAATTAAACGACAATGTTTGAAGTGTGGGGGTTGGGAGGTGGGGCAGCTGGGGGGAGAGAGAGGTGGGGGTTGATTGGGGGCGAGGCAACGGTATTCCCATAGTGCTGCTATTATCTGCGCAGTGCGCAATATACTAGTGCTAAAACTGTTCATATATATGTAGTAATTACTCAGGAGGCTTGACGACGGGATCGGAGGCACACTTATTAACACAACTTGTATACAGTTAGCGAGTATACACAGGACCTAAGGGGTAACGTCCCCTTACTCGGCTAACAGGGAGACACAACATCTAAGCCCCGCTAACCTAAGCCCAAGTCCTCCACTAGGGAGCTAGGGGAGGCTACCTGTCCCAGCCCTGGTCAAGCTGGGATCCGACCCCCTGAGTTCCCAGACCTGCTCGTCAGTCTGGGCTCTCGGGGCCACGCCACCGGCTTGCCCTGGTCGGCCCTGATAAGGACAGCGAGCCAGGGGAGCTCCGGGGCCTATTCTAGCTGGTCTTCCGTCTTCGCTGGTTAAAGCTGATACCTCGACCTCGAGCCCTCCGGCTCACCCCCTCTTATAGTCCGCGGCCCCCCCGGGAGGGGCCCGTGGGGGATGCAGGTGCGGACGTCGGTGTGGCCACCTCCTATGTGTACGGCCCTAACCACGCCCCTTGTGTTTGTTTGCCATCAGCTCCCATACACAATTACACCTCTACATATATACCAGTTACGTGTTACTTATTGGTCTCTATGGTCAAGGACATGACACTATCTCCTGACGATATCCTCGTCAGTTTTGATGTGGTATTTCTGTTTACCAAAGTCCCAGTACCTGACACCCTAACAATAATTGAAGACTTTGTCCAACATGGATTGCATTCGGATGTACAGTGAGGGAGCTGAAGGTTCGAGTTGCCAAACGTCAGCCTCGAAACCTTAATGACTTGGAGAAGATCTGCAAAGAGGAGTGGGACAAAATCCCTCCTGAGATGTGTGCACACCTGGTGGCCAACTACAAGAAACGTCTGACCTCTGTGATTGCCAACAAGGGTTTTGCCACCAAGTACTAAGTCATGTTTTGCAGAGGGGTCAAATACTTATTTCCCTCATTAAAATGCAAATCAATTTATAACATTTTTGACATGCGTTTTTCTGGATTTTGTTGTTGTTATTCTGTCTCTCACTGTTCAAATAAACCTACCATTAAAATTATAGACTGCTCATTTCTTTGTCAGTGGGCAAACGTACAAAATCAGCAGGGGATCAAATACTTTTTGCCCTCACTGTACCTGCGCTGGTTAGGCATTGCCTCACCAACACTTATTTTACCTGGAATGGCACCTTCTACAAACAGAATGAGGGTACCCCTATGTGCTCTCCCTTGTCACCAGTGATAGCCAATGTGTTCATGGAAAAGTTTGAATCAGACGCCATCCAGACGTCCACCCTGCATCCTTCCTTGTGGAAGAGGTATGTGGATGACACTTTCGTCATTTGGCCACATGGCCTCCCAGCATTGAACCATTTCCTGGACCACATCAATTCCAGACACCCATCCATCAGATTCACCATGGAAGTTGAGAAAGATGGCAAACTACCATTGGCCAGTGAATTAAGACATGTGCATCGGGCCCTCAGGATGAACGGATACTCTGACCGCACCATCCGCCAAGCTGTCTCTCCCACCACACAGAAACAGCCACTTGAAACTCTGATCAAAACTGTCACGTTGCCATACATAGCAGGCGTGACCAAAAAGATCTCCAAAATTCTAAACAACAATAAGATCCAAGTCCGATTCAGTACAGTACATAAAATCCGTGATCTAATTCCATCTGTGAAGGATGTCATTCTTGACTTGCAATACCCTGGAGTCTATAAATTGAGTTGCAGCTGTGGTGACTGTTACATTGGGGAAACGAAACGTCATATCTCTGATCGTGACCGCGAGCACAAGTCAGATCTGAAACACGGCAAAATTGAGTCTTCCGCCGTTTCCGATCATTGCTACAACGCTGTGGGTTCTCATGAGATTGTCTTGTCCGAGACCAAGGTGCTCTGCAAACCTTCTGGCTACCATCAAAGGTTTGTACACGAAGCCATCCAGATATACAAACACAGACATAACTTCAACCGTGATGATGGGTACAAACTGAGTAATCATTGGAAAGATGTTATTAACTATACAAAAAAAGATTTAACTACACATTTGGACCATCTTCTTTGACAAGTACTATTCTACTTTACCGAGTGTTGACATCCCCAGCGTTTAACAGCACTCTCCTCTCCTTTTTTGTATTTGGATTGTCAACCAACATAGGGTAAAACATCAACATGCGCACCTATTATTCTCTTTTAGCCCCACCCCCCCCCCAACCAACACGTTCCATTCATTGGCTTCCACATTCAGATAACCCCCTCCCCCTTCCTCCCCCCTTAACTTTTATTTAAGGGCTTGACTCTTGGATTTTTCATCACTTGATATAGGAAATTTAGCTGTGACGGTCCCACCTGATGACGGAGACTTGTGTTGCCTCTGAGACGTCGTGATTTATTATTTTATTTATATCATTATCTCTATTATTTTTATAATATATTATTTATTACTTATTTTTACCTACGTGACTTTACCGAAAAAACCTAAGCGTATGAATCCTTGCAGTCATGAAAGCTTCAAATCTAAAATTGTTATTTATTTATTGGATACTAGCAGTAAGTACCCGACGTTGCCCGGGCGAAAAAGGCAGACGCACACATGGACTTACACACAGACATCGACCCACACACATAGAAACACATCGACTTAGACGCACACACACATATGGTTAAACCCAGGATGGATCGTTAGCAGGGGAGCCTAAATGTTTCTAACCGGCGAAGATGTTCCATTAGGGGAGTGCACGTTTCGCAAGCGTAGAGAAGGGAGGGAATTACAGTGGCCGATAAGACCTGGAGCTTCATGCGGAGCGAGAGACCAGGTAGCTTCCACACAGCATGATGCAGCTGATGAAAAGATAATGGCGCTCAACTGATTTGGAGTGAGACCTCTGCTGTTAAAACGGAGACGGTCATGAGCACACTGGCCAGGTATGGGAATCTCTCCATTCTCTCCACAACTACCCCATCACTAATTGGGAGTTGTAGGGGTGGATTGTCCGATGATATAAAATACTCAGGCATGTGCTTAGTTTTGGTGGGGCTGATGGTAAGGCCCCACCTCTTAGTGGCAAGCTCCAGGTTCAGCAACAGTGCCTCCAACTCCTCCTCTGAGTGATCAGCAATCACCAGGGCATCGGCATACATAACATGGTTGAGCAATAGGGAGCCATCCGTTGACCGCACCCGGGCATTGTATCTGTACCATATGGTTATTCCTCTGGTACAGGCATTGGAGGCTTAACGAATCCATAACAGCCGGATTGATAATAGCAGTAGCAGCGCACTATAATCAAAATACATAATACGTTCATACGTCGGTCATCTATAGCTATAGTTTTTTATGTATTTCAAGCCACAGGATAGCAGTTGCAGCTTTGGTTGTACAACTCCTCTAGAGCATTTTTGAGTGATCATCTTGTTGGTAGCATTCCAGACCCTGGGGGCATCTATAGCAAAAGCCCTTCCTCCAGTATTTGTAAGGCAATTCGGAATGCGAAGCTGGTAAATGAGCGAAGATCTTAGCTTATATTTGTTTTCCGAAAAAATAAGAAGATCCATGAGGTAATCTGCAGATTTTTTTGTGGCGACAAGATGGCGGCTTCCCGCGGTGGAGGCGACAAGATGGCGGCTTCCCGCGGTGGAAGCGACAAGATGGCGGCTTCCCGCGGTGGAGGCGACAAGATGGCGGCTCCTTGCGGTGGAGGCGACAAGATGGCGGCTTCCCGCGGTGGAGGAGACAAGATGGCGGCTTCCCGCAATGGAAGCGACAAGATGGCTGCTTCTCGCGGTGGAATCAACAAGATGGCGGCTTCCCGCGGTGGAGGAGACAAGATGGTGGCTTCCCGCGGTGGAAGCGACAAGATGGCGGCTTCTCGCGGTGGAGGCGACAAGATGGCGGCTTCCCGCGGTGGAAGCGACAAGATGGCGGCTTCTCGCGGTGGAAGCGACAAGATGGCGGCTTCCCGCGGTGGAAGCGACAAGATGGCGGCTTCCCGCGGTGGAAGCGACAAGATGGTGGCTTCCCGCGGTGGAAGCGACAAGATGGCGGCTTCCCGCGGTGGAGGCGACAAGATGGCGGCTTCCCGCGGTGGAGGCGACAAGATGGCGGCTTCTCGCGGTGGAGGCGACAAGATGGCGGCTTTCCGCGGTGGAGGAGACAAGATGGCGGCTTCCCGCGGTGGAAGCGACAAGATGGCGGCTTCTCGTGGTGGAGGCGACAAGATGGCGGCTTCCCGCGGTGGAGGCGACAAGATGGCGGCTTCTCGCGGTGGAGGCGACAAGATGGCGGCTTCCCGCGGTGGAAGCGACAAGATGGCGGCTTCTCGCGGTGGAGGCGACAAGATGGCGGCTTCCCGCGGTGGAGGCGACAAGATGGCGGCTTCTCGTGGTGGAGGCGACAAGATGGCGGCTTCCCGCGGTGGAAGCGACAAGATGGCGGCTTCTCGCGGTGGAGGCGACAAGATGGCGGCTTCCCGCGGTGGAGGAGACAAGATGGCGGCTTCCCGCGGTGGAGGAGACAAGATGGCGGCTTCCCGCGGTGGAGGCGACAAGATGGCGGCTTCTCGCGGTGGAGGCGACAAGATGGCGGCTTCCCGCGGAGGAGGCGACAAGATGGCGGCTTCTCGCGGTGGAGGCGACAAGATGGCGGCTTCCCGCCGTTCGTCCCCGACCACGTCCAAGATTCTAGATTTGACGCTTTCCTGACTGCAAGGATTCATACTCTTAATTCATTCGGTAAAGTCACGTAGGTAAAAAATGAAATAAAAATTAATAAAAAATAAAACAATGAAAATCATGACGTTTCGGAGGCAACACAAGTCTCCGTCATCAGGTGGGACCGTCACAGCCAGATTTGCTGCATCAAGTGAGGGAGGGATTCAAGATGTAGGCTCTTAAGTACCAGTTAAGGGAGGAGGGGGGGAGGGGCTTATCAGAATGTGGTAGCCAATGAATGGAAAGTATCGGGAGGGGGGGGCGGGGCTAACAGAGGGACGGGGTACTCGTGATCGAGGTCAAGGACGTGTTTATGCGCAAGTCACTGTGGATGTACATAATAGGAAAGGAAAGAAAATGCCCATGTTTATACCAATGTTGGCTGACAATAAAGAGAGTACTGTTAAACGTTAGGGATGTTAACACTCGGTAAAGTAAAAAATAGTGCCTGTCAGATAAGATGGTCCAACAATGTGTAATTAAATCTTTTTTGCATGGTTGATAACATCTTTCCAATGATTACTAAGTTTGTACCCAACATCACGGTTGAAATTATGTCTGTGTTTGTATATCTGAATGGCTTCGTGTACAAACCTTTGATGGTAGCCAGTGGGTTTGCAGATCACTTTAGTCTCGGAGAAAACAATCTCATTAGAGCCCACCGCATTGTAGCAATGATCGGCAACGGCAGAAGACTCAATTTTGCCGTGTTTCAAATCTGACTTGTGCTCGCGGACACGATCAGAGACATGACGTTTCGTTTCCCCAATGTAACAGTCACCACAGCTGCAACTCAGTTTATAGACTCCAGGGTATTGCAAGTCAGGGATGACATCTTTCACAGATGGAATAAGATCACGGATTTTATGTACTGTATTGAATCGGACTTGGATCTTATGTTTGTTTAGAATTTTGGCATGACCAAAAAGATCTCCAAAATTCTAAACAAAAATAAGATCCAAGTCCGATTCAGTACAGTACATAAAATCCGTGATCTAATTCCATCTGTGAAGGATGTCATCCCTGACTTGCAATACCCTGGAGTCTATAAACTGAGTTGCAGCTGTGGTGACTGTTACACTGGGGAAACGAAACGTCATGTCTCTGATCGTGTCCGCGAGCACAAGTCAGATCTGAAACACGGCAAAATTGAGTCTTCCGCCGTTGCCGATCATTGCTACAAAGCTGTGGGTTCTCATGATATTGTCTTGTCCGAGACCAAGGTGCTCTGCAAACCTTCTGGCTACCATCAAAGGTTTGTACACGAAGCCATCCAGATATACAAACACAGACATAACTTCAACCGTGATGATGGGTACAAACTGAGTAATCATTAGAAAGATGTTATTAACCGTATAAAAAAGATTAAACTGCACATATTTAGACCATCTTATTTGACAAGTACTATTCTACTTTACCGAGTGTTGACATCCCCAGCGTTTAACAGCACTCTCCTCTCCTTTTTTGTATTTGGATTGTCATCAACATGTGCACCTATTATTCTCTTTTAGCCCCGCCCACCCCCCCCCCAACACGTTCCACTCATTGGCTTCCACATTCAGATAACCCGCTCCCCCTTCCTCCCCCCTTAACTTGTATTTAAGAGCTCGACTCTTGGATTTTTCCTCACTTGATATAGTAAATTTAGCTGTGACGGTCCCACCTGATGACGGAGACTTGTGTTGCCTCCGAAACGTCGTGATTTATTATTTTATTTATATCATTATCTCTATTATTTTTATTATATATTTTGTATTACTTATTTTTACCTACGCGACTTTACCGAAAAAACCTAAGAGTATGAATCCTTGCAGTCACGAAAGCTTCAAATCTAAAATTGTTATTTATTTATTGGATACTAGCAGTAAGTACCCGACGTTGCCAGGGCGAAAAAGGCAGACACACACATGGACTTACACACAGACATCGACCCACACACATAGAAACACATCGACTTAGACGCACACACACACACATATGGTTAAACCCAGGATGGATCGTTAGCAGGGGAGCCTAAATGTTTCTAACCGGCGAAGATGTTCCATTAGGGGAGTGCACGTTTCGCAAGCGTAGAGAAGGGAGGGAATTACCGTGGCCGAAAAGACCTGGAGCTTCATGCGGAGCGAGAGACCAGGTAGCTTCCACACAGCATGATGCAGCCGATGATAAGATAATGGCGCTCCACTGATTTGGAGTGAGACCTCTGCTGTTAAACCGGAGACGGTCATGAGCACACTGGCCAGGTATGGGAATCTCTCCAATCTCTCCACAACTACCCCATCACTAATTGGGAGTTGTGGGGGTGGATTGTCCGATGATATAAAATACTCAGGCATGTGCTTAGTTTTGGTGGGGCTGATGGTAAGGCGCCATCTCTTAGTGGCAAGCTCCAGGTTCAGCAACAGTGCCTCCAACTCCTCCTGTGAGTGATCAGCAATCACCAGGGCATCGGCATACATAACATGGTTGAGCAATAGGGAGCCATCCGTTGACTGCACCCGGACATTGTATCTGTACCATATGGTTATTCCTCTGGTACAGGCATTGGAGGCTTAACGAATCCATAACAGCCGGATTGATAATAGCAGTAGCAGCGCACTATAATCAAAATACATAATACGTTCATACGTCGGTCATCTATAGCTATAGCTTTTTTTTTTATTTCAAGCCACAGGATAGCAGTGGCAACTATGGTTGTACAACTCCTCTAGAGCATTTTTGAGTGATCATCTTGTTGGTAGCATTCCAGACCCGGGGGGCATCTATAGCAAAAGCCCTTCCTCCAGTATTTGTAAGGCAATTCGGAATGCGAAGCTGGTAAATGAGCGATGATCTTAGCTCATATTTGTTTTCCGAAAAAATAAAAAGATCCATGAGCTAATCTGTGGATTTTTTTGTGGCGACAAGATGGCGGCTTCCCGCGGTGGAGGCGACAAGATGGCGGCTTCCCGCGGTGGAGGCGACAAGATGGCGGCTTCCCGCCATTCGTCCCCGACCACGCCCAAGATGGCGGCGTCGTGCCGCATGTCGGAAAGGGCAGGAAGCGTCGCACAGGCCCCAATGGCAGACGACTCGGCCCCACTCGAAGGCTCCCCGCTTGGCCGATCCGGCATCGTCGCTGGCGCCCCCAGGATGACAAAATCCAGCAGGACTGCCACGTGTCGCCAGCCGCTCTCGGCGCCTGTCGACGCAGACGGCCCGGCCGCCCTGACGACATCTTGTACTCCTGTCGTGTCGCTCGCCGCCACTTCGCCCACGCCTTCCATGGTCGGGACTCTCACCGCCGGAGGGAGGTCCTCTTCGTCCTCTGAAGATGGTGCAAGTATTTTCTTCTTCTTGAGATGTTTAGACATCACGTTCCACTTCTGACTCCAGTGTAAGAAACGACTCCGTCAGGCACTGCTGGTCTCCGCTGTGACGTTTATTCAGGTTCTTCTCCGCACCCCACTGGTCTCCTCCACGGACCAGCGCCGTCTCCCGCGCGCCCCGCGCACGCTCCTCTCGCGTGCCACGCACGCTCCTCTCGCGTGCCCCGCACGCTCTGCTAGCCACTCCACTAGCCCCGTGTGCCCCGCACACTCTGCTAGTCACTCACTAGCTACGTGCGCCCCGCACACTCTGCTAATCATTCACTAGCTACGTGTGCTCCACACAATCTGCTCTCGCTCCGCACACCCTGGACGGCGGTGTGCCAAGCCCCATCAGCCACATGGCTGATGGCGCGGCGGCCACCCAACGTGGTCCCGCCTCTTCACTCCATCGACTGGGCCCGATCTCTTCCGGGCTCCCCTCTATAACCTCTCTCCCATGTGACCCTGACTCCTCCCTTCCGGATCGTCAGATCCGGCCTTCCCATCCTGCCCTGCTGGCTCCACCTCCATTCACCTCGCGTCCCATTGGAGCCGGGGTGAACGGCGGCCCCCCTCACACGCCCCCCATACCGGGCTCCGCCCCCAATACCTCGGGTCGTGTGATTGGGCCAGAGTCCAGCAGCGAACCCATTCACGCTCGCATTACACATAACATGGTTGAGCAATAGGGAGCCACTCACACTAAAATTGCACATGTTACCACGTTTTAAATGAATTGTTTGTACAATTAAACGACAATGTTAGAAGTGTGCGCACTGTTTACCGGCGACGGGAGAGCTAGGGGTAGAGAGAGGTGGGGGTTGGGGCAGCTGGGGGGAGATAGAGGTGGGGCTTAGTTGGGGACGAGGCAACGGTTTTACCATAGTGCCGCTATTATCTGCGCAGTGCGCAATATACTAGTGCTAAAACTGTTCATATCTACCAGTTGTGTTACTTATTGGTCTTTATGGTCAAGGACATGACACTATCTCCTGACGATATCCTCGTCAGTTTTGATGTGGTATCTCTGTTTACCAAAGTCCCAGTACCTGGCACCCTAACAATAATTGAAGACTTTGTCCGACATGGATTGAATTTGGATGTACCTGCGCTGGTTAACCATTGCCTCACCAACACTTATTTTACCTGGAATGGCACCTTCTACAAACAGGGGGACCCCTATGGGCTCCCCCTTGTCACCAGTGATAGCCAATGTGTTCATGGAAAAGTTTGAATCAGACGCCATCCAGACGTCCACCCTGCGTCCTTCCCTGTGGA
Organism: Lampetra fluviatilis; assembly: GCF_964198595.1. NCBI lineage: Eukaryota > Metazoa > Chordata > Hyperoartia > Petromyzontiformes > Petromyzontidae > Lampetra > Lampetra fluviatilis. Next base: position 9,036,203 of record NC_136329.1, read on the forward strand.
AGAGGTATGTGGATGACACTTTCGTCATTTGGCCACATGGCCTCCCAGCATTGAACTCTTTCCTGGACCACATCAATTACAGACACCCATCCATCAGATTCACCATGGAAGTGGAGAAAGATGGCAAACTACCATTCTTAGATATTCTGTTTGAGAGGAGACCTGATGGATCCTTGGGACATTATGTCTACAGGAAAGCCACCCACACAGATTCCTACTTTAAACCTGATTACCACCACCCATCTCAAAAGAATTATCTCATCAAAACACTATACCACAGAGCTCATGGCATTTCTCACCAACACCATCTGGCCAGTGAATTAAGACATGTACATCGGGCCCTCAGGATGAACGGATACTCTGACCGCACCATCAGCCAAGCTGTTTCTCCCACCATACAGAAACAGCCACTTGAAACTCCGATCAAAACTATCACGTTGCCATATATAGCAGGCATGACCAAAAAGATCTCTAAAATTCTAAACAAACATAAGATCCAAGTCCGATTCAGTACAGTACATAAAATCCCTGATCTAATTCCATCTGTGAAGAATGTCATTCCTGACTTGCAATACTCGAGAGTCTATAAACTGAGTTGCAGCTGTGGTGATTGTTACATTGGGGAAACGAAACGTCATATCTCTGATCGTGTCCGCGAGCACAGGTCAGATCTGAAACACGGCAAAATTGAGTCTTCCGCCGTTGCCGATCATTGCTACAAAGCTGTGGGTTCTCATGATATTGTCTTGTCCGAGACCAAGGTGCTCTGCAAACCTTCTGGCTACCATCAAAGGTTTGTACACGAAGCCATCCAGATATACAAACACAGACATAACTTCAACCGTGATGATGGGTACAAACTGAGTAATCATTAGAAAGATGTTATTAACCGTATAAAAAAGATTAAACTGCACATATTTAGACCATCTTATTTGACAAGTACTATTCTACTTTACCGAGTGTTGACATCCCCAGCGTTTAACAGCACTCTCCTCTCCTTTTTTGTATTTGGATTGTCATCAACATGTGCACCTATTATTCTCTTTTAGCCCCGCCCACCCCCCCCCAACACGTTCCACTCATTGGCTTCCACATTCAGATAACCCCCTCCCCCTTCTTCCCCCCTTAACTTGTATTTAAGAGCTCGACTCTTGGATTTTTCCTCACTTGATATAGTAAATTTAGCTGTGACGGTCCCACCTGATGACGGAGACTTGTGTTGCCTCCGAAACGTCGTGACTTATTATTTTATTTATATCATTATCTCTATTATTTTTATTATATATTTTTTATTACTTATTTTTACCTACGCGACTTTACCGAAAAAACCTAAGAGTATGAATCCTTGCAGTCATGAAAGCTTCAAATCTAAAATTGTTACATTTTTTATTGGATACTAGCAGTAAGTACCCGACGTTGCCCGGGCGAAAAAGGCAGACAAACACATGGACTTACACACAGACATCGACCCACACACATAGAAACACATCGACTTAGATGCACACACACACATATGGTTAAACCCAGGATGGATCGTTAGCAGGGGAGCCTAAATGTTTCTCCCCGGCGAAGATGTTTGATTAGGGGGATGCACGTTTCGCAAGCGTAGAGAAGGCAGGGAATTACCGTGGCCGAAAAGACCTGGAGCTTCATGCGGAGCGAGAGACCAGGTAGCTTCCACACAGCATGATGCAGCCGATGAAAAGATAATGGCGCTCAATTGATTTGGAATGAGACCTCTGCTGTTAAACCGGAGACGGTCATGAGCACACTGGCCAGGTATGGGAATCTCTCCAATCTCTCCACAACTACCCCATCACTAATTGGGAGTTGTGGGGGTGGATTGTCCGATGATATAAAATACTCAGGCATGTGCTTAGTTTTGGTGGTGCTGATGGTAAGGCCCCACCTCTTAGTGGCAAGCTCCAGGTTCAGCAACAGTGCCTCCAACTCCTCCTCTGAGTGATCAGCAATCACCAGAGCATCGGCATACATAACATGGTTGAGCAATAGGGAGCCATCCGTTGACCGCACCCGGGCATTGTATCTGTACCATATGGTAATTCCTCCGGTACAGGCATTGGAGGCTTAACGAATCCATAACAGCCGGATTGATAATAGCAGTAGCAGCGCACTATAATCAAAATACATAATACGTTCATACGTCGGTCATCTATAGCTATAGTTTTTTTATTTCAGGCCACAGGATAGCAGTGGCAGCTATGGTTGTACGACTCCTCTAGAGCATTTTTGAGTGATCATCTTGTTGGTAACGATCCAAGTTGGAGTTTATTTGCGATAGCATTCCAGACCCTGGGGGCATCTATAGCAAAAGCCCTTCCTCCAGTATTTGTACGGCAATTCGGAATGCGAAGCTGGTAAATGAGCGATGATCTTAGCTTGTATTTGTTTTCTGAAAAAATAAGAAGATCCATGAGGTAATCTGTGGATTTTTTTGTGGCGACAAGATGGTGGCTTCCCGCGGTGGAGGCGACAAGATGGCGGCTTCCCGCGGTGGAGGCGACAAGATGGCGGCTTCCCGCGGTGGAGGCGACAAGATGGCGGCTTCTCGCGGTGGAGGCGACAAGATGGCGGCTTCCCGCGGAGGAGGCGACAAGATGGCGGCTTTCCGCCATTCGTCCCCGACCACGCCCAAAATGGCGGCGTCCTGCCGCGTGTCGGAGAGGGCAGGAAGCGTCGCACAGGCCCCAATGGCGGACGACTCGGCCCCACTCAAAGGCTCCCCACTTGGCCGATCCGGCATCGTCGCTGGCGCCCCCAGGATGACAAAATCCAGCAGAACGGCCCGCAGCGAATCAAGCTAGACTGCCACGTGTCGCCAGCCGCTCTCGGCGCTCGTCGACGCAGACGGCCCAGCCGCCCTGACGACATCTTGTACTCCTGTCGTGTCGCTCGCCGCCACTTTGCCCACTCCTTCCATGGCCGGGACTCTCACCGCCGGAGGGAGGTCCTCTTCGTCCTCTGAAGATGGTGCAAGTATTTTCTTCTTCTTGAGATGTTTAGACATCACGTTCCACTTCTTACTCCAGTGTAATAAACGACTCCGTCAGGCACTGCTGGTCTCCGCTGTGTCGTTTATTCAGGTTCTTCTCCGCACCCCACTGGTCTCCTCCACGGACCAGCGCCATCTCCCGCGCACGCTGCTCTCGCATGCCTCGCACGCTCTGCTAGCCACTCTGCTAGCCCCGTGTTGCCCCGCACACTCTGCTAGTCACTCACTAGCTACGTGTGCCCCGCACACTCTGCTCTCGCTCCGCACACCCTGGCCGGCGGTGTGCCAAGCCCCATCAGCCACGTGGCTGATGGCGCGGCAGCCACCCAACGTGGTCCCGCCTCTTCACTCCATCGACTGGCCCCGATCTCTTCCGGGCTCCCCTCTATAACCTCTCTCCCATGTGACCCTGACTCCTCCCTTCCGGATCGTCAGATCCGGCCTTCCCATCCTGCCCTGCTGGCTCCATCTCCATTCACCTCGCTTCCCATTGGAGCCGGGGTGAACGGTGGCCCCCCTCACACGCCCCCCATACCGGGCTCCACCCCCAATACCCCGGGTCGTGTGATTGGGCCAGAGTCCAACAGCGACCCCATTCACGCTCGCATTGCACATAACATGGTTGAGCAATAGGGAGCCATCCCTTGACCACACCCGGGCATTGTATCTGTACCATATGGTAATTCCTCCGGTACAGGTGAAGTATTCGGAATGACGGCAGGAAACCACTTGACGGGTAGCACACTCTTATATTAAATCTTGACTTGTTACGATACAACGTGTGGTCTCTATTCTCACACTACACACACTTCACTGACGCGTGTGGTTACTACTTCTCCCGCTACACACTCCACTGACACGTGTAGTTACTATGGCTCACGCTGCATGCTCACACTGCATGCTCACACTGCACTCCAGCCCGTAACGTCCATGGAGCCTACAGACCCACCCCAAGCTTGGGCGTGGGTCACAACCTCTGGGTCCCGAGAGCCGGCCCTCACACGGACGTTCGGCCCCGGGTCCCAGGGTCCCACCTCTGGGTCACACAGAGCCCCGGTCCTTGCAAGGACAGCGGGACTAGGTGCCGCAGGGCCCGATCTCTTCCTCCTCCGTCTTCAGTCTTCGCTGGTCACCAACTCCCCGTGCGCTTGTGCGCACCACCTTATATACCCCCCGCTCTCGGGAGATGGGGCGTATGCGGACCTCGACGTGAGCATCCCCCTTAGTTGACCAATCCCCGCGCGCTTGCCCCAGGATCCCATCGCTGTCAGCGCGCGTCCCATCGCTGTCCGCGCGCGTCACCGATACCCAGCCAATCCCAGCCTCTTAACCCCCGACCCCGCGCTGACCCCTGATCCTTCACCGTCAGCGCGCGTCACCAACACACACAGCCAATCACTACGCGCTGGCACACGATCCTTACCCCAGCGCGTATCACCACTACACAGGCATTGAAGGCTTAACGAATCCATAACAGCCGGATTGATAATAGCAGTAGCAGCGCACTATAATCAAAATACATAATACGTTCATACGTCGGTCATCTATAGCTATAGTTTTTTATTTCAGGCCACAGGATAGCAGTTGCAGCTATGGTTGTACGACTCCTCTAGAGCATTTTTGAGTGATCATCTTGTTGGTAACGATCCAAGTTGGAGTTTATTTGCGATAGCATTCCAGACCCTGGGGGCATCTATAGCAAAAGCCCTTTCTCCAGTGTTTGTACGGCAAATCGGAATGCGAAGCTGGTAAATGAGCGAAGATCTTAGCTCATATTTGTTTTCCGAAACAATAAGGTGATCCATGAGATAATCTGCGGATTTTTTGTAAGTACATCGTAAATAAATAATATCTGATGCATAAGACGTCGATCATTAAGAGATGTTAAGTTTCACCCAATGTAGAGATCGCAGTGGTGCATGATCTGTGTCTTTGGTTATATGTGAAATTATCTCTCTACGCGTCTCTTGTGAGATAATAAACAGAACAAAGGCCCTCTGTCACCGTTCTCCTCCCTTGGCCGCAGCTTCCTTGTTGCCCCCCCCCCCTTTTGACCTTTGGCTGGCTGTTTTCCATCACAGTTTAAGTTTTTGTTTGAATTTTCCTCCCTTTCTTATTGGTGTTTGTTTTCTCGAATGGAGACACCCTTCATATGTATTTTATGGCTACCATGTGTTGTGTCAAATTTTTGGAAGACAAAGGCGGCCGGGGAGGCTCCGATTCCACGTAATACATATAATCTGGTAGCGGGTATTTTGTGATAAACTACCTCAGGGCGTGACGACCCTGCCTTGCGCGAGTCCCAGGCACAGCTGGCCCGACTGTCAGTACCTGGTAAGGGCCCCTCCCAGGGCCACGCGGTTTTCTCACTGCCTTGTGAGTGTATCGGGAGAGTCAATGGCTGAGGGAGTAAACCCCGACAGAAAATCACGAGTGGGGCCCCTCAGGTGGTTTTGTGATGCACAGCGGCACATTCCCGGCAGCCATTGCAGGCAAACTGGTACCAAACGTTGTGCTACCCACTCGTTTGGACATCACTGGCAAGGCCGGGGGGGGGGGATCCTGACGCATGGGCAACCCAGGATTTCCAGAATAACCTGCCCGGGCTTTGCGCCAACAAGAGGTGCAAAAATGGGGAGAGGACACTCCTCGGCCACCTAATCGTGACCAAGAAACACGGATGGCAGCAGTCACGGGTTATGAGCTAATTTTAGATTGGCGTAAAAAATGGCCGCCCCGGGTTGCCATCGTCTGTGGGAGAGGTCATTGCACCCCAATGGATAGATACCGCCCGCCTCAAGCTGGGCAGCTCCCGGCCAATAAGGTGGCTTCCCGCCACGGCTCACCTGCTCCAATGGGTGCTTGGAGCTTATGGTTCATCACCAGACAAGTGGGCTGCAACACCTGCACCAGACACAAAACAAAACGAAAGAAGGTTCCAGCCCTTCATTTTGCAAGCTGGAATGTGCGTACAATGTGTTCTGGACTCTCCGAAGATTTATTGCAGATTGAGGACATCCGCAAGACTGCAGTTATCGACAGGGAGCTGGCGAGACTTCATGTGGATATTGCAGCACTGCAGGAGACCCGGCTTGCTGGCAGTGGCTCACTACGAAAGAGTGACTACACTTTCTACTGGCAAGGAAAACAGCAGAATGAACCATCGCCATCAAAAACACACTCCTTGGCATGATAGAACCACCGACTTCAGGCTCCGAGCGGATTCTGCTCATGAGACTGCTCACTGTTTCTGGACGTGTAAACATCCTGAGTGTCTACGCCCCAACACTCTATTCACCTCCGGAGATTCATGACCAGTTCTATGAAGAGCTTCTCAATATTATTAGCACAATACCCAGCTCTGAGCACATGTTTCTGTTGGGAGACTTCAATGCAAGGGTTGGGGCTGACCACGACGCGTGGCCCGCATGCCTTGGCTATCACGGCATCGGAAAGATGAATGCCATTGGCCAAAGACTACTGGAGCTTTGTTCATACCACAATCTCTGTATCACAACCTCATTTTTTCTCACAAAACCTTGCCATAAAGTATCATGGATACATCCAAGGTCTCTTAATTGGCACCAACTGGACCTCATTATCACCCGACGAGCCCTCCTCAACTCCGTTCTCATCACACGCAGCTACCACAGTGCAGTCTGTGACACTGATCACTCGCTGGTATCCAGCAAGGTCAGACTACGCCCAAAAAAGATACACCGCATCAACTCTGCCAAAACCTCCCTCCCAGAGCTCACTCAATCATTCCAACACAGCCTTGAGCAGTCCATACACGACACACCAGATGGAAGCGTGGAGACAAAATGGGCATACATCAGAGACGCCATCTTCAATGCAGCCATCAATACCTTCGGTAAGCAGACAAGGCGGAAAACACAGACTGGTTTGAGGAACACCTGGCTATATTGGAACCCATCCTCTGAAACGTGGCTGGTGCGGAGCGGAGGCCCATAAGGATCCGGTTAAATTCTAACAACCCTTGCAGCGTACGAAAGGCCATCTTGGGCTTGGAAGCCTCATCGAGTGGCAACTGCCAAAATCTCTATAGTAGGTCAAGGGTGGTAAAGAACCGTGCTCCCGCCAGGGCGTCCTGGGAATCGTCCATACGCAGCAAGGGGTATGCATCCGTGACGGAAACCTTAATGAGCTTGCGGAAATCAACACAAAACCGCAAACTGTTGTCATGCTTCTTGACTAGCAGGATCGGGGCACCCCATGGACTGTTGGATGGTGAGATGATGTCCGCGGCCATCATCTCATCAACCACCACATTGAACATGTCCTTCTCGGCCGGGCTCAAGTGGTAACGATTTTGCCGAATCGGGTCAGCATCGCCTGTATCAATATGGTGGCTGAAAAGGGACGTGCGGCCAATATCAAATTTACTTTTCTTAAAAATGTCAGAAAATTCACGAAAGAGAGCACGCAGCTTCTCCCTTTGTCCCATAGATAAATCGCCACACTCAGAGCAAAGTTTATCAATCCATCCCTCGTCCACATTCCGGAACAAGCGAGCCTGAGCGCCGACCCCGACACTTCCCATAACGTCCCTCTCTGGACGCGCCGACGAAGCATGTGCCAGCACGGTACCCTCCTGGATGACCGTAGTGTCCGGACCGGCATTAAGAACCTGAATGAAAGGCTCTTGGGACACCAATGTCTGGGCTGCCACTAGCGACATACCGCAATTGAGTTTATTGGAGGACCCCAAAACAACACCCTCATCCGCAGTGCACACATCGAGCGGTTTTCGCAACTGGAGGGGCACTAACATTTGTGCACCAGGCGGAATCCGCACAGTTTAGCACGCAATAGCCTGCATCGTCTCGATACCGGAAGACATACGAGACGGCGACAGAAGAAATGCCATACGCCATCCCGATGGCAATTCCAGACAGTCCTGATCAACACAAATCTTCAGGGGCATCTTGCCCAGAAAATCGGTCCCTAGTAAACACGGGATGGCTAGGGCCGTAGAAACCATAACGTGGCCCCACAATTTGACATTGGCGATACGCAACTCTGCCATTATCTGTCCGATTATTCCCAACGATCCGCCATTGGCGGCAAAACACGGAGCATCTACAGGTTCCAAAACATCACAGGTGAATTCCTCTGCTTAATGGAATTTGAGTGCCAGTGTTGTCATTTATTTTTAGGCAAGTAATTTAAATATTGAAATCAACTTTAATATCAAAGTCTTGTGCAATATTTTCATTTCCACCAATCACTCGATAGTCTCTTAACATGACCAAGTTCCTGGCGGTCGATTGACATTAAATTAATATCAAATTTAAGATGTATATTGCCAGAAAGGGTTATTGGAACTAATTTCACGCAGCTTACCGGTCCAGAAGATGGCCCCGAATTTATATTTGGGGCGTGCCTCATACTCCACGTGGGGGCTCTGGGTCCAATCCCTGATCACCCTCGCCCGATCATCATCATAATAATGAAAAGCACGTGGCTCTGCGTAGTGATTCGCTGAGTGCACGTGATTCGTAGCAGGTCAGCTCACGCCAGATACGTTCACCCTCCAGAATCACACTATTTGTAGCACTCCCATACAAAAAAAACATTGCTACCACTGCAAAAAAATTGCAACGAGAAGCCAGCAAATTAAGTGGCAAAAATAATTAATGAGATTGTGCGAAAAGGAAATTTTAAGATGTTATTGATAACTTTGCAATGAAAAGAAAATCTCAAAGTTCATCTCGAGTGTTAATTTCTCTCTCAACTTTTGAAAATAAACAATTAACATTGGCACGACTCTGCTCCTTTGTATTTATCCTTGCTGAGTGGGTGGCTGGGTGAGTGGGTGAGTGGGGGAGTGGGTGGGTGGCTGGGTGAGTGGGTGGCTGGGTGAGTGGGTGGCTGGGTGAATGAGTGGGTGGGGGAGTGAGTGGGTGGCTGGGTGAGTGGGGGAGTGAGTGGGTGGCTGGGTGAGTGGGTGGCTGGGTGAGTGGGTGAGTGGGTGGCTGGGTGAGTGGGTGGCTGGGTGAGTGGGTGGCTGGGTGAGTGAGTGGGTGGGGGAGTGAGTGGGTGGGTGGCTGGGTGAGTGGGTGGCTGGGTGAGTGGGGGAGTGAGTGGGTGGCTGGGTGAGTGGATGGCTGGGTGAGTGGGTGGCTGGGTGAGTGGGTGGCTGGGTGAGTGGGTGGCTGGGTGAGTGGATGACTGGGTGAGTGGGTGGCTGGGTGAGTGGGTGGCTGGGTGAGTGGGTGGCTGGGTGAGTGGATGACTGGGTGAGTGGGTGGCTGGGTGAGTGGATGGCTGAGTGAGTGGGTGGCTGGGTGAGTGGATGACTGGGTGAGTGGGTGGCTGGGTGAGTGGGTGGCTGGGTGAGTGAGTGGCTGGGTGAGTGGGTGGCTGGGTGAGTGGGTGGCTGGGTGAGTGGGTTAGTGGGTGGCTGGGTTAGTGGGTGGCTGGGTGAGTGAGTGGCTGGGTGAGTGGTTGGCTGGGTGAGTGGGGGAGTGAGTGGGCCCTCGTCACACTGCCTACTGTGGCCTATTGTATAACACGGCCCTGCGTTGATGACTAAATGTGGGAGGGGGAAAAAACTGAAGACCCGGAGAAAAATCCACGAGACCACATGGAGAGAGAGAAAGACGCGGACTCCAAATATACAGCAGCAGCAGCAGGCGTCATCTGGGTCGGTATCGAACCCACGATCTCCAGGCCACTTCAGGGGTCACCGCTCTCACTTGGAGAGCGGTGACCCCGTTCAAGGTGACGGCAGTTGACGCCCCGCCGTTCCACGTGCATTCCCTACGTAACCTCAGAAGAGGAACTAGAAAATCCGATGTGGGGGGTGGGCGTCCCAACCATCATTAATGATGCCGGCTGTTATTTAAGAGCCCGCACCAACGGGAAGGACTCCATCGCAACCCCTCTTGGTGACTCGCCATCATCACCATCATCAGCAGCATCAGCAGCATCGGTTGTAGCATCAGCATCGTCACGATCACCACCACCACAATGGCCAAACAGCCTCGCCAGACCACCATGGGTCAGCACCTGGGCACATTTTGGGAAAAAATAGAGAAGAGCATTCCTCTGAGCAACGGCTTGGCCGCTCTGCTCATGATTGGACTTCAGGAGATCTTCAACCAAATCACCGACTGCCCCTGCAACTTTGGGGTGCCGTTCGGCTGGGTCACCATCATGGGTCCCATCGTCATCTTGGTCGTGTCCCTCCTCACCCCCATCTACGAGGCGTGCAGAGCACGCCGTGACCCCGACAAGAAGACGCGTCTCGCGTACTACGGTGCGCTCACGTTCGTGGCCTCCATGTCGTGGGTGTCCGTGGCGCTGCTCAACTCGGAGGCGTTGTGCTGCATCCAAGGCGGCTTCCCCAGCGACTCGCCGTGCCTCGCGGGAGGAAACGCAACGAACAACGTGTTGCTATACGAGAAGTGCATCTCGGACTCTTGGGTACGGTGATCCCAACACACCGCCTCTATTCCTATCATCAACCTCCCCCCCGCTCCTCCAACTGAGATATCCCTGCAGTGCCTGTGCATCACCTGTGTCTGTCTGTGTGCATCACCTGTGTCTGTGTGCATCACCTGTGTCTGTGTGCATCACTCCGTCTGTCTGCATAACTCTGTTTGTCTGTGCTGTCTGGGCACAGCGAGGGAGATGCTGAAGTTAATTTGCAGTTTGTGAACACGGATCTTTTGTTCCACAGATCGCTGGAGCGACCATGATGACGATTGGTGGCATCCTCTCCTCCATCATCCTTACGTTCGTCCACATCAAATGCGGACATCTCGACTCCATCAAGGACCCAAATATCCCAATGCAGTCAATTGGTGCATAGAGTAATTGGGGACCATCGCAATGACTACCGAGGGTTTCTCAGGTCGACCTCATTCCTTATCCGTAAATGTCGCCAAATCTTCCTTCGACAAAATTATTATCCTGAAGCGGAACTTTGGTGCAGGATACAACCGCATTTGCAAAATGCGATTTGTAATTCTTTGATCCTTACCCACGTAATATCGACAGTTTCATGTTCCATGCATTGAGCAACTACTACTGCTGTGTGTTGTTGTCTTGGTGTGGTCTGGGTTTGTTGTTGTTGTCTTGGTGTGGTCTGGGACTGTTGTTGTTGTTGTTTTGGTGTGGTCTGGAACGTTGTTGTTGTCTGCTGGTACCTGCTGTGTGTGTTTGTGGTGTACAGGTAGCTATGTGTGTAATGTGGCTCTCTCGAAATATTTTGGTCAAAGGCAAAATCACAACAAAATGTATCTTTACCTTTTCAAGGATAAATTTAAAAAAAATCTGATTCTGCTTCGATGGATGGGTAGGTGGGTGGGTGGGTAAGTAGAGGGTAGGTAGGTGGGTGGGTAAGTAGAGGGCGCCGCGGTGTTTGCTTTGGCAGTGGCAGGTCGTGATCCGTTGACCAAATGGCAAACAAGTCCAACGACTGGTGGCTGGGAGATGTTGACTCCCTCGCCTGGTACGCAGGACGTCGTAGGTTCGATCCCGACCCTGACGACGCCTGTTACTCAATATCTGGAGTTTGTGTGCTTTATTTCTCTCACTTCCCATGGTCGCGTCGATTTTTCTCCGGGTCCACCGGTTTTTTCCTCCACATTTAGAATAAACGGCACACGTTTAGAGTATTGGGCTGACATAAATGTCCACGTGATGATGATAAGCGACTTCGTTGAGCTCTCATTTGTGGCCAGGTTGCTTCTGAAAAAGAGCTATAGTTTTGGGTAGGTAGGTGGGTGGCTAAGTAGATAGGTGGGTGAGTAGGTGGGTGGGTGAGTAGGTAGGTGGGTGGGTGAGTAGATAAGTGGCTGGTTGAGTAGGTGGGTGAGTGGGTAGGTGGGTGAGTGGGTAGGTGGCTGGGTGAGTAGGTGGGTGAGTGGGTGAGTAGGTAGGTGGGTGGGTGAGTAGATAAGTGGCTGGTTGAGTAGGTGGGTGAGTGGGTAGGTGGGTGAGTAGATAAATGGCTGGTTGAGTAGGTGGGTGAGTGGGTGAGTAGGTGGCTGGGTGAGTGGGTGGGTGGGTGAGTAGGGGGGACCAGAGGGAGCGGACAGGAGCGGGGATCCAGCCCAGGCCTCTACCCTCACCAAGGCTGCCAGCTGAAGCTTCTGTGCTGACCTCCCAGCTGAAGTTCAGCAGAGCAGATCTGCCGTGCAGACAACGCCTCTGTGGGCTGTGTGTGTAAGGATTGTGTAGAGCCATCGGCACAAGTCAAGTTCTTACTTTACACCACCTGCATATGGCTGTTATGCAGGGTGCTTCAAAAAAATGTTAACACTTCTGAGAATTTGCAACATTACCCACGAGAAATTCGCCTCCGGGCTCTGGAGACCACCTGGAGAAGATTCCAGGCACGTGTTGTTGACAATGATGGCGAACAAGTGGAGACTCTGACTTTTTGAAGCGATTAACATTACATTTGTTATCACGATACAGTAATGTAGTATCATTGTCCGTTCTTTTTTCCATTAAAAACGATAGTCCCATATAAGCGTTAACATTTTTTGAAGCACCTTGTCTTTCTCAGAGGGGGGGGGGGGGTGACACTATTTGAGGTGCTGCTCGCATCTCCCTTGTCGCGTGCTCGTCATTATTTGCTTTGGCAGTGGCTCGTCGTGATGCGTTGACCAAATAAAAAAAGTGCGCCGACTCCGTTTATTTTCTTCCAGAAATTAGCTTAACCTCGGATGTCCACGTGGTTCATCACCCGCAGGGTCAAGGTGAAGACGGAGTAGGACACCGCAAGAATGTAAACTGAATCGCGGCTATGACAAAAATCGGACATTGGCATAACATTGATTTATAAGTATAGAAAATAAATTGGGTAAAAAACTAGTGGAAAATCAATGTATTTGTCCCCAGAAATTAATCAAATTTGATGTGCTGAATAAAAGTGGGTTAATTTGCATAAAGTTAACATCGATAGGAAGCCAGCCATTTTATTCAGCACATCAAATTGTATTAATTTCTGGGGTACCCGGTTGCGACCTTTGGGGGGAATTTTTTTATTTTCCACTTTAGAGTGCAAATAAAAGTGTGTGTATTCAAAGACTTGTTTTTTTTACCTAACCTATGTTAACCGTGAAAACTATTTTAATATCTAACTGATTTCTCATCACGTAAGGCCCACTCGAGCTCTGTATCGCTTCGTCAGAAGCTACCTAACCACAAATGAGGCCAACCAAGTGGCTTATCGTGTGTAAATGTGTAATAAACCACTGCGACGACAATCTGTATCTTGTGTCTTTTTCTTCTTGTTTCTTTCGGTAAAGTCACGTAGAAGGGAAATAATAAAATAATAAAAATAAAACAGAAATTCTCACGACGTTTCGGCCACAACGCAAGCAGCCGTCCTCAGGTGAAGAACAGGTCTGTCGGAAAGACAGCGTCTGAATGATGAATTCCTGCAGTCACGAAAGCTTTAAATTGAAATTGTGTCTTCATTGTTTATTCATTCATTCACAGCTTGACAGCTCCACGCTCTTCACTCTGACACCGCTGCACTCCCGTTCCCGAGCGGTTAGATGTTGTCGCTCGCGCCGGCTCGCTCACGACCTCTCCCGCTCCCGCGCGCCGCTGACAGCCAGAGGTCGCAAACGGGTTTTGATTCCTTACCCGTACCCGGCCGCACCAGGGTCGCAAACGGGTACCCGTACCCGGCCGTACCCGTACCCTACCCGTACCCGGCCGGGTACGGGTAGGGTACGGGTATCGGGTACCCGATTGCGACCTCTGGGATGAAGCCACGTTGCAGGCGCGGGTGGGTTGATTCTAGGAACTTGAATTGTGAGAAGAGACAAGACGTTGGGAAATGAGTGACAAACGGTGACTCACCGGTGACTCACGGCCTACCCGTACCCGGCCGCACCAGGGTCGCAAACGGGTACCCGTACCCGGCTGGGTACGGGTAGCCGGGTATCGGGTAGGGTACGGGTATCGGGTACCCAATTGCGACCTTTGCTGACAGGCGGCTCGCAAGGAGGAAGCCTCCGGCCCGCCACGTGGCCGCTGGCGTTATGGAGGCGAGCGACGTGGTCCCGCTCTCTGACTCCACACACTGACCTCGAGCTCTCTCCCGCGTCCCCTTATATCCCCCGACCTACGTCACCACGCCCCGCCTATAGCCACGCCCCCCTCACAAACCTTCTAGATGGTTACTCCCCAGAGCCGTTAAGCTCCGCCCCTAACTTCGGCTCGTCCCTCTGATTGGGTGATGGCCCAGGCGGCGGAGCCTATAACACTGATCGGCGATCGTCGGTGAACTCTCGTATTACACTACCACACCACTATACGACTATACACTACTACACATTATTACACCACTATACACTACCACACTACTATACACTACAACACAACTATACACTACCACACTACTATACACTACAACACAACTATACACTACCACTCTACTATACACTACTACACATTATTACACGACTATACACTACCACACTACTATACACTACAACACAACTATACACTACCACTCTACTATACACTACTACAAATTATTACACGACTATACACTACCACACTATTATACGACTATACACTACTACACATTACTACACTATACACTACTACACTACTATACACTACCACTCTACTACACATTATTACACTATACACTACTACACTACTATACGACTATACACTACTACACATTACTACACTATACACTACCACACTACTATACGACTATACACTACTACACATTATTACACGACTATACACGACAACACTACTATACACTACCACTCTACTACACATTAATACACTTTACACTACTACACTACTATACACTACCACACTACTACACATTACTACACTATACACTACCACACTACTATACTACTATACACTACTACACATTATTACACCACTATACACTACCACACTACTATACTACTATACACTACTACACTACTATACACTACCACACTACTATATGACTATACACTACTACACACTATTACACGACTATACACTACTACACATAATTACACGACTATAGACTACAACACTACTATACACTACCACTCTACTACACATTAATACACTATACACTACTACACTACTATACACTACTACTCTACTATACACTACAACACTACTATACACTACAACACTACTATACACTACCACTCTACTATACACTACTAAACTACCACACTACTACACTATACACTACAACACTACTATACACTACTACACTATACACTACAACAATACTATACACTACTACACTACTATACACTACCACTCTACTATACATTACTAAACTACCACACTACTACATTACTATACACTACAACACTACTATACACTACTACATTACTATACACTACCACACTACTATACGATACACTACTACACTATCCACTACACTACTATACACTACTATACACTACCACTCTACTATACATTACTAAACTACCACACTATTACATTACTATACACTACAACACTACTATACACTACTACACTACTATACACTACTACAGTATACACTACAACACTACTATACACTACTGCACTACTATACACTACTACTATACACTACCACTTTACTATACATTACTAAACTACCACACTACTACATTACTATACACTACCACACTACTATACACTACTACACAACTATACATTACTACACTACTATACACTACTATACACTACTACACTACTATACATTACTAAACTACCACACTACTACATTACTATACACTACTACACTACTATACATTACTACACTACTATACACCACTACACTACTATACACTATTACACTACTATACATTACTACACTACTATACACTACTACACTACTATACATTACTACACTACTATACACTACTACACTACTATACATTACTACACTACAATACACTACTACACTACTATACACTACTACACTACTATACACTATAGTAGTAGGTTTTTACCCTTTCAACTGGTACAAAAACTGACACCTTTATACAGGCATCGTGTTTGCAATAACCGCAACACGAGCAGTCAAAATACATACAAAAAGAAACAACTCTGATAATGATATGCACTGTCCTTGAAGTTGATTGGTCCACACCCGAGAAAGCTTTTCTTAGAGCCTTATCTCCATTGGTGTTGGACCAGTTGACGCCAAAAGGCGCACAACTCATTTATATGTTGTGTTCATAGCCCTGGATTATGTTGTGCAAATAGTTAATGAACGTGTTGCTCCAAAGACATCGTCTGCAACTCAGTTGGACTCACTACACGTGTTCACTTGCCCGTCCTATACCTCAGGGAGGCTTCTGGACAACGGTGAAGTATCCACGCGGTAAAAGCGTAAAAGTTTTTTTTTTATTTTAAAAAGGGGACTAATCTTTCAATGGTTCACTTATCCAACCTAGAGAGCAAAAAAACTCTGACAAGTGATACTACTACAGTCTCACCACGTCACAAAGAGAGGCGTTGACGTATCGACCCAGATAACTTATAACGAGCCCCCCCCCCCCCAATGCCATCTATAGCCATGGTCACAGGATGGAGGGAGGATGGTCACAGGATGGGAGGTCACAGGATGGAGCAGACGTCACGATCCCTGCCCCTCTTGGGCTCCCTGGAGTAGTTCCAGCCACACTCCAGCGCGTCGCTCTCCAAGCTCTGCACGAGAGAGACAGAGAGAGATCAGACGAGACAGAAGAGTTTAACACGTGGGAGGCGTTCGCGACCAATGTTATTCATAATAAACGTTTTTGGGTGAGATCACGTTATTTATAAATGCGTCGTAACCCTCCACCACCCGACACGACCAATCAGCAAAAAAAGTGTCACGTTGACAAAAGACAAAACAGTTCACTACGTTAGCCCACCGGTGTGTTGAAGAGTGAATCCACAACATTTACAATTTTTGAGTACGACTTTTCGCTGGTTATTACATCCATCATCATCGGGCAAAGTCTCACAGATGCCGGCAGGAGGCCACGGGACAGGCCCAGCAGGTGGCACGGGTCGACTGATGGAGATGAGTGGCCGATGCACCACCAGCGCCCCCTACAGTGCCAAATCGCTGCGGTTTATCCGCCCGGCGCTCCGCTCGTCGTTGTGAGCGCCGCTCCTCTGCCAGTGACGTGGCGGTGAGGTCAATGGTTGGGGAGGCGCTGGCTCGTATCAGAGCCAGATTTACACACATATGAACTCGATAGAGGCAGCTTAAATCCACCATTCAATTGGCAGGTTGCACAATGACTATTGGTTAGGCGGTCGTATGTTTCATATTGTATATCAGCATTCTTTACAACACACGCATACAGGTCAGTTACGTATTCGATTCACGTTTTATAGGCGAATGCAGCTCCACTATTCATACTCATTCAACACAAATGAAAATATATATTGCATGGCCTTACCTTTACTTGTAAATGAAGTCCATTCGCCTATCCTTCTGGACAAATATGTCAGTGACTTTGTTGTAGAAGTCCTCTTTGTTCTCTTTTAGTTTTAAAAGTCTCTCCGTCTCAATAGAGATGATTGCCAGGGATGAAAGTCGTCCTTGGTCAGTCCGATTCCGACCGTATGTTTTGAGTCGTTTCAAAGCAGAGAACCACGACCTTTCA
This sequence comes from Lampetra fluviatilis, assembly GCF_964198595.1. Lineage (NCBI taxonomy): Eukaryota > Metazoa > Chordata > Hyperoartia > Petromyzontiformes > Petromyzontidae > Lampetra > Lampetra fluviatilis. The sequence goes on from NC_136329.1 coordinate 9,053,834, forward strand.
ACGGACGCTGTTGTAGCTGGTATCGCGAGCACCACCATCTGGAGTAACTTTGTCACCTCGGGCCAAAAAGCTGAGGAGCTGTCCATGTGATTTGCATTCGTCCCTCACCATTTGTGAACTATGCAATCCGATAAGGTCAGCCTTTAGTCTAACAAAGTCAAAGTACCTTGCATATTTTGATAGGCTCTGCAGTTTGGTGTCATCGAAATGTTGTGACGTTTCATAAAATTTCGTGCAATCAACCAAACCAAGGAAAGTTAGCTCACCGAAATGATCAAACCTAGCTTTCATTTGAACACTGATATTGTCCAGAATGTTGTAAAAACATTCTTTTCCTCTTCTCTCTGATCGGCGGTTTACTTCGGGCATTGTCGGTCAGGCCAAGAGTGACTCTTCTGCCTCACGGCAAGTGTCTTGCCTCACGGCAGATGTGGGGCGTGTGTACGCAGGAATTTCCTGTTTTTGAACCAGCGGGTGGTCACGTGACCAGGAAGTTGCGATTTTATGTTTCCGCTGAACCACGCGGGAGTCGGCCATTACAGACACAATTCAAGATGGCGGCACACATCGCGGCCCCGTGAAGCCAGCCGCAGTTGTCCGTTGTGGGACTTTGGGAAGCATTGTCTGTAAGTTCGTTTGTGTTCTTATAATATTGGCAATATTGCTATAATGTTAGAAGGACCTTTATAATACTGTTATAATGTTAGGACCTTTATAATGCTGTCAAATTGTTATGATGAATGCGGGGCCTAGTTGACAATGAAGCCTGCAGCTTGCCTTGTTGTGACTGTTACCCTTAATCGAGTAAGTGGATTCCACTTGTAATAACAAAATGTCTCATTCATAAGACAATGTTATGATGCTGTGGTGTTTATTCATTGTGTTGGTGTTTCTGGGTATTAACAGATGCTGTATCTGTGCTGTTTTCTTACCAGTTTTACCTCTCGTTCAATTTCAATAAATGACGTTCGGAGTCAGATGTTCACCCTGGCTCTGAGGGTTTATTGGAGACGCGAGGTTATCTACTCAGCTAGCTCTGCAACGCAGCACACAGCGAGGCCGAGATAGTGACGCATTTCTGCTCGAATCGATCAGTGAAACTGTCAAACTCTTGTCTTTGGCATTCCACAACCACCATTGTGTCACGGATTTGCGCACAGCAGAATCCAATGTCCATTACTTTATTCTGCAGCACACGAAATAGTGCATCGGTTTCATTGAAAATGCCCTCATATGCCATTATGAATAAGCAGGTTGATGCTTTTTTGACAGCCAGAGATCATATCCGGCGGCCATCATCAGGGTGTCATTGTCCCAACCATCGGGATTTTCGCTCATAATTCGGAACACAGCACGCAGAACAGATTGGTACATGCTGATCGTCTGAACTAGTCTAGAATTTGAGCTCCATCTCGTGGGCGCTGCTCTTGGTAAACGCCGCTTCACAACATCGTCCAGTAGGTGGGTGCGCTTGGTCGACTTATTGAAAAACGTCGCGAGTCCCTCAACTGTTTTAAAAGACGTTTTACACTTAGGCATACATTTGCTGAATGCGAGAGCACCAGGTTAAATTTGTGTGCATAATATGGCTTCAGGTACCTTTTATTTAATCTTGGCCTGCACACCACTAAGATCTGATGCCATCACAGAGGCTCCGTCATAAGTCTGAGCTACCAGCTTTTCAACGCAATGGTATTTCCCCAACACTCCCAAAATATAATCAGCAATAGCCGGTGCTTGTCTGTCATCACTGACATCATCAAATCCCAAGAACGCCTCCCTCACCTCACAAGTCACCTCACTTTTAGCCACGTAACGCAACATTACAGATACCTGGGCTTTGTTTGTGATGTCCGTTGTCTAGTCTACTTCGACTGCAACAAATGGGGCTGCGTTCATCTCCTCTTTGATATACTTTCTAATTAATTCACCGACTGCTTCGATTAAATCGTTCTGTAATCTGTTTGATAAGCCAGAAAACACAGTGGATGTCTCCAAATGTCTAGCTAACTTTTCATCTTTCTCAGCAAAACCAGGCAATAGCTCCACATAGTTGCCACAATTAGAAGAGCTTGAATCCTCGTTACCACGAAATGCTAATTCCTCTATTGGAACCTCATTTGCCAGTAAAAAATATGATAATAGTTTTTTTACCCTTTTATCTGGCAACAAAACTGACACCTTTTTTTACGAGGAGTCATGTTTACATAGACCACAATACCTGCGCCTTTTGGCGTCATCTGGTCCAACACCATGTGAGACTAGGCTCTAAGGAAAGCTGTCTCGGGTGTGGACCAATCAACTTCAAGGACAGTGCATACATTATCAGAGTTATGTTTTTTGTTTGCATTATGACTGCAGGTATTGTGGTCTATGCAAACACGACTCCTCGTAAAAAAGGTGTCAGTTTTGTTGCCAGATAAAAGGGTAAAAAAACAATTATCATGCTAATTCCTGTTTGGCTAGGAAGCAGGTCGCATTAATAAGGTATTTTAAAACCTCACGGTTTTCCTTTACCTTAGCATTGTGGATGCTGATATTTAATCTCCACTGTTCATTCAAAGTCAGTTCTATCCTTGAAGCTCAAAAGTTTTTAAGCAATTTGACTTTGAATGTGAGTTGTCGATTTTTCATAATTGTTGAGGCTCCTTGGTACATTTTTCAAGTCACAAAATCCCGCGTTAGTCCAATCGTTGTCGGTACCGGAGAACAGAAGGCAGGGGAAGCAGTAAAGGCGATTCTTCGCAACACGGCCACACAGTCAGTCTTTTCGTTGGTACCACTCCATTTGAAACGACCGTGTTATTTTCTGTCCCTTCTTCTGAACTTAGGTCATTCAGCTCAGGCATTGGTCTTCCATTGTATATCACTCCCTGTTTTGAAAGTCAAATTTTGAGAAATGTTGAGGTTAGATGTAACGTTTTCCATTTTTGCAGCCGCTGGAATTTTTTTGCTAGAGCTGGTTAACGTGGAGGGAGAGCGAGCGTCAATCACGTGGGCTCAAGACACGCCCCCCTCAGTGAGGCAGATGTGATAGCTGCCTCACTGAGGGGGGTGTGTCCACACTGAGGGGGGCGTGTCCACACTGATGGGGCGTTTCTGACACGCCCCCCTCGGTGAGGCAGATGTGATAGCTGCCTCCCCTGGTGCTTTTTCATTGCAGTTTTATGACGACACCAGCAAGCCTAAATATCTTCATACACAGACACGTGAAATAAGTTACCTGGCGTCTGGAAGGCGAGGACATAAAATGAAGGGGTCTACAAACATTACATTGGTGACACACAGAGAGATAGTAACAAGCACCTGCTTATTGCCCGCGCTCCATCCAGTTACTGAGGTGTTGCGCAATCAGAGGGGAGGCTGAGCTCGTCGCTGCCTCACCTCTCGTCCCTTCCTGTATTTGCAGTGAAGCTCTGCAAATTTCGATTTAAAGCTTTCGTGACTGCAGGGATTCATCTTCTTGGTTCTTTCAGTAAAGTCACGTAGAATGGAAATAATAAAATAATAAAAATAAAACATAATAAAAGAATTCTCACGACGTTTCGGCCACAACGCAAGCAGCCGTCCTCAGGTGGAGAACAGTTCTGTCGAGAAGACAGAGTCTGTGAAACACCCCAGGCTTGGAGCGACTATTTAATCTGGGATGGAGGGGCGAAGAGCGCCTTGACAAACATAATTTGCATATCAATAGGAATTTAGCATATTTACGGGAAATGCAGATATGCGATTAGTACTACTTGTGAAATGCGTAGGAGGTTTGGTGGGGGGTTTAAAGTCATTATGCCCGTGCATTATGCAGGATTAGCAGCATCAAAGGGAGGGGATAGGGGTAACATTATTAAAGGGAAGGAATGTTAATAGTATGTAGCTGCAGTAACTAAACCACCACGTAAACAACTAAAGTATAAACTACATAGTATCATCAGTATACTAAATATACTCTCCAATAAGCTGAGCTACTAGCAGTAAGTCATACATTACAATTCTATGTCGCAAAAAATATAATATGCTTCCAGCTAAACTTTATTCTCTTACATCACACGAGTCTACACCGTACTATATACTGCCATAGACAAACCTAACATTAAATTACATACTGTATTACTATACACCACCCTATACCTTATACATTTTAATATTAGACTATGTATTATGCCAAGCGTGGTGGTGTTCATTCAGACGCTGTCTTTCCGACAGAATTGTTCTTCACCTGAGGACGGCTGCTTGCGTTGTGGCCGAAACGTCGTGACAATTATTTTATTATGTTTTATTTTTATTATTTTATTATTTCCCTTCTACGTGACTTTACCGAAAGAACCAAGAAGATGAGCTTTCATACAGCACATTCTGTAATGATCGCAAATAGGACGATTAAACGCCTTCAACGTATCGTGTTGTTCTAAATGTCATTTCACCTCTTCGCAATCGGAGGGCGATCGTTATTCTATTCCCAATAGCCGTGCTGCGTGCCATCAACCTTTCGCTACATAGACTGCTGTTGTGTTGCAAATTGCATGCATTCATTTATTGTAGGGGCTAGGGTTGACAAAGACGAAGCCTTGTCATCTCTACAGGGCCGTGCAATATGTACCACTTTGTTTGAAATATTCAATGGTTGTTAAAAATGCTCCCAGCCATGGGAATGTGGAATTTCCACCAGTGGAATTTGATGAGCGCCGCACTGCCGGACGAGGGCCTCCACACGACCTGCTGGTCAGTGCGGATTGGTAAAGGCGGGTAGCATAGACCTACAGTACAACTGGATATAACCGCAGTCCGATGACAACCAGTTTGTACATGGTCAGCACCCATCCGGGCACTCTCAAAGGTCACATCTGCTTTGGCTTGACCGACCAGATCGGGCGCATTCCAAGACCCGGTCATTTGTTCACAGGCGTTGTGGGTCATTGTGAAGCTGTTCTTAACAGTTAATATCTCGCGGTGGTGAGATGTGAACTACCTCGCCTTGTATACAGGAGGTCGTCGGTTCATTGGTGACCCTCACGCCTGCATATTTGGAGTTTGCGTGTTCTCCCCGTGGTCGCGTGGATTTTTCCCCGGGTCATACCGGTTTTCTTCGCCACATTTAGAAACATGTGCTTCGAGTCTTTGGCTGCGATACATTTCCACACGATAAACTTTGGTTGGCCTCATTTGTGGCCAGGTAGCTTCTGAAAAAGCGCTACTTGGGCCTTACCTGATAAGAAATAAATTAGGTAAAAAAAACAAGTCTTTGAATACACACACTTTGATTTGCACTCTAAATTGGAAAATAAATTATTTTCACCCCAGAAATTAATACAATTTGATGTGCTGAATAAAATGGCTGGCTTCCTTTCGATGTTTACTTTGTGCAATTAACCCACTTTTATTCAGCACATCAAATTTGATAAATTTTTGGGGACAAATACATTGATTTTCCACTAGCTTTTTACCCTATTTATTTTCTATACTTATAAATGAATGTTATGCTAATCTACGATTTTTTTCATAGCCGCGATTCAGTTTACATTCTTGCGGTGTCCTACTCCGTCTTCACCTTGACCCTGCGGGTGATGAACCACGTGGACATCCGAGGTTAAGCTAATTTCTGGAAGAAAATAAACGGAGTCGGAGCACTTTTTTTATTTGGTCAACGGATCACGACGAGCCACTGCCAAAGCAAACAACAACGAGCACACGACAAGGGAGATGCGAGCAGCACCTCAAATGTTAACGCTTATATGGGACTATCGTTTTGAATGGAAAAAGGAACGGATAATGATACTACTACTCTGTAACGTGATAATAAATGTAATGTTAATAGCTTCCAAAAGTCAAAGTCTCCACTTGTTCGCCATCATTGGAAGCTTCAGGTGGTCTCCAGAGCCCGCAGGCGAATTTCTCGTCGGTATTGTAGCAAATTCTCGCAAGTGGTAACATTTGTTTGAAGCAACCTGCATAACAGCCATATGCAGGTGGTGTCAAGTAAGAACTGGACTCGTGCCGATGGCTCTACACAATCCTTACACACACAGCCCACAGAGGCGTTGTCTGCGCGGCAGATCTGCTGCACTGAACTTCAGCTGTAAGCCTTGGTGAGGGTAGAGGCCTGGATCAATGATCCTGCCCGCTGCTCCCAATCACCGACCCACCTTCTCACCCATCTATCTACTCACCCATCCAACTACCTACTCACACACTCATCCACCTACATACACACACCCAGCTACCTACCCAACACTATAATACATTTTTACTTGACCAGGTAAGGTCCATCGAGCTATGCAGCTCTTTTTCAGAAGCGACAAGCCCAGGACCTCCTGCGTACCAGGCGAGAGAGTCAACATCTCCCAGCCACCACAGCGCCCTCTCCTTACCCACCCACCCACCTACCCACACATTCAACCAGAATCAGAATCCTTTTTTATAATTTCAAAAGGTGAAGAGACATTTTGTTGTGACCAAAATATTTCGAGAGAGCCACATTACACACAGAGCTAGCTGTACACCACAAACACACACAGCAGGTACCAGCAGACAACAACAACAACAGTCCCAGACCACACCAAGACATCAACAACAATCCCAGACCACACCAAGACAACAACAACAGTCCCAGACCACACCAAGACAACAACAACAATCCCAGACCACACCAAGACAACAACAACAACAACAGTCCCAGACCACACCAAGACATCAACAACAATCCCAGACCACACCAAGACAACAACAACAATCCCAGACCACACCAAGACATCTACAACAATCCCAGACCACACCAAGACAACAACAATCCCAGACCACACCAAGACATCAACAACAATCCCAGACCACACCAAGACATCAACAACAATCCCAGACCACACCAAGACAACAACAACAATCCCAGACCACACCAAGACATCAACAACAATCCCAGACCACACCAAGACAACAACAACAATCCCAGACCACACCAAGACAACAACAGTCCCAGACCACACCAAGACATCAACAACAGTCCCAGACCACACCAAGACAACAACAACAATCCCAGACCACACCAAGACATCAACAACAATCCCAGACCACACCAAGACAACAACAACAGCAACAGTCCCAGACCACACCAAGACAACAACAACAGTCCCAGATCACACGAAGACAACAACAACAAGTCCCAGACCACACCAAGACAACAACAACAACAGTCCCAGACCACACCAAGACAACAACACACAGCAGTTCTAGTCGCTCAATGCATGGAACATGAAATTGTCGATATTACGCGGCTAAGGATCAAAGAGTCACAAATCACATTTCGCAAATGCGGTTGTATCCTGCACCAATGTTCCGCTTCACGATAAGAAGTCTTTCGAAGGAAGATTTGGTGACGTGGAGGGCTCGATCTGACAAACCCTCGGTAGTCATTGTGATGGTCCCCGATTCTCCTATTGAACCTCTGACTGATTAGGGACATTTTGTTTTTTCCTTAACCATTTAAGTCCGAATATGATGCCGATGAACGCCACAACGGCTGCGAAGAAGATGCCACCATACATCAGAACGCGCACTCCCCAGATCTGTGGAACGAAAAGAACGGAATCACAAACCGCAAATTCACTTCTGCACCTCCCTCGTTGTGCCCAGACTACTCCGACAGACACACAGACACAGGTGATGCACACACACAGACACAGGTGATACACACAGATACAGGTGATGCACACACAGAGACACAGGTGATGCACACTGACACAGGTGATGCACACAGACACAGGTGATGCACACACACAGACACAGGTGATACACACAGATACAGGTGATGCACACACACAGACACAGGTGATGCACACAGACACAGGTGATGCACACACACAGACACAGGTGATACACACAGACACAGGTGATACACACAGATACAGGTGATGCACACACACAGACACAGGTGATGCACACAGACACAGGTGATGCACACACACAGACACAGGTGATACACACAGACACAGGTGATACACACAGACACAGGTGATGCACACACACAGACACAGGTGATACACACAGACACAGGTGATGCACACAGACACAGGTGATGCACACACACAGACACAGGTGATACACACAGACACAGGTGATGCACACACACAGACACAGGTGATACACACAGACACAGGTGATGCACACAGACACAGGTGATGCACACACACAGACACAGGTGATACACACAGACACAGGTGATACACACAGATACAGGTGATGCACACAGACACAGGTGATGCACACACACAGACACAGGTGATACACACAGACACAGGTGATGCACACAGACACAGGTGATGCACACACACAGACACAGGTGATGCACACACACAGACACAGGTGATACACACAGATACAGGTGATGCACACACACAGACACAGGTGATACACACAGACACAGGTGATGCACACACACAGACACAGGTGATACACACAGACACAGGTGATGCACACAGACACAGGTGATGCACACAGACACAGGTGATGCACACAGACACAGGTGATGCACACACACAGACACAGGTGATGCACACACACAGACACAGGTGATACACACAGACACAGGTGATACACACAGACACAGGTGATACACACAGATACAGGTGATACACACAGACACAGGTGATGCACACAGACACAGGTGATGCACACAGACACAGGTGATGCACACACACATACACAGGTGATGCACACACACAGACACAGGTGATACACACAGACACAGGTGATGCACACAGACACAGGTGATGCACACACACAGACACAGGTGATGCACACACACAGACACAGGTGATGCACACAGACACAGGTGATACACACAGACACAGGTGATACACACAGATACAGGTGATACACACAGACACAGGTGATGCACACAGACACAGGTGATGCACACAGACACAGGTGATGCACACACACAGACACAGGTGATACACACAGACACAGGTGATGCACACAGACACAGGTGATGCACACACACAGACACAGGTGATGCACACACACAGACACAGGTGATGCACACAGACACAGGTGATACACACAGACACAGGTGATACACACAGATACAGGTGATACACACAGACACAGGTGATGCACACAGACACAGGTGATGCACACAGACACAGGTGATGCACACACACAGACACAGGTGATGCACACACAGACACAGGTGATACACACAGACACAGGTGATGCACACAGACACAGGTGATGCACACACACAGACACAGGTGATGCACACACAGACACAGGTGATGCACACAGACACAGGTGATGCACACAGACACAGGTGATGCACACACACAGATACAGGTGATACACACAGACACAGGTGATGCACACAGACACAGGTGATGCACACAGACACAGGTGATGCACACACACAGACACAGGTGATGCACACACACAGACACAGATGATACACACAGACACACGTGATGCACACACAGACACAGGTGATGCACACACACAGACACAGGTGATGCACACACACAGACACAGGTGATATACACAGACACAGGTGATACACACAGACACAGGTGATGCACACAGACACAGGTGATGCACACAGACACAGGTGATGCACGCAGATACAGGTGATACACACAGACACAGGTGATACACACAGACACAGGTGATACACACAGACACAGGTGATGCACACAGACACAGGTGATGCACACAGACACAGGTGATGCACACACACAGACACAGGTGATGCACACACACAGACACAGGTGATACACACAGACACAGGTGATACACACAGACACAGGTGATGCACACACACAGACACAGGTGATACACACAGACACAGGTGATGCACACAGACACAGGTGATGCACACAGACACAGGTGATGCACACAGACACAGGTGATGCACACACACAGACACAGGTGATGCACACACACAGACACAGGTGATACACACAGACACAGGTGATGCACACAGACACAGGTGATGCACACACACAGACACAGGTGATGCACACACACAGACACAGGTGATGCACACAGACACAGGTGATACACACAGACACAGGTGATACACACAGATACAGGTGATACACACAGACACAGGTGATGCACACAGACACAGGTGATGCACACAGACACAGGTGATGCACACACACAGACACAGGTGATGCACACACACAGACACAGGTGATACACACAGACACAGGTGATGCACACAGACACAGGTGATGCACACACACAGACACAGGTGATGCACACACACAGACACAGGTGATACACACAGACACAGGTGATACACACAGACACAGGTGATGCACACAGACACAGGTGATGCACACAGACACAGGTGATGCACACAGACACAGGTGATGCACACAGACACAGGTGATGCACACACACAGATACAGGTGATACACACAGACACAGGTGATGCACACAGACACAGGTGATGCACACAGACACAGGTGATGCACACACACAGACACAGGTGATGCACACACACAGACACAGGTGATACACACAGACACAGGTGATGCACACACAGACACAGGTGATGCACACACACAGACACAGGTGATGCACACACACAGACCCAGGTGATACACACAGACACAGGTGATACACACAGACACAGGTGATACACACAGACACAGGTGATGCACACAGACACAGGTGATGCACACAGACACAGGTGATGCACACAGACACAGATGATACACACAGACACAGGTGATACACACAGACACAGGTGATGCACACAGATACAGGTGATACACACAGATACAGGTGATGCACACACACAGACACAGGTGATACACACAGACACAGGTGATACACACAGACACAGGTGATACACACAGACACAGGTGATGCACACAGACACAGGTGATGCACACACACAGACACAGGTGATACACACAGACACAGGTGATGCACACACACAGACACAGGTGATACACACAGACACAGGTGATGCACACAGACACAGGTGATGCACACACACAGACACAGGTGATACACACAGACACAGGTGATACACACAGATACAGGTGATGCACACACACACAGGTGATGCACACACACAGACACAGGTGATACACACAGACACAGGTGATGCACACACACAGACACAGGTGATACACACAGACACAGGTGATACACACAGACACAGGTGATACACACAGACACAGGTGATGCACACACACAGACACAGGTGATACACACAGACACAGGTAATACACACAGATGCAGGTGATGCACACACACAGACACAGGTGATACACACAGACACAGGTGATGCACACAGACACAGGTGATGCACACACACAGACACAGGTGATGCACACACACAGACACAGGTGATACACACAGATACAGGTGATGCACACACACAGACACAGGTGATACACACAGACACAGGTGATGCACACACACAGACACAGGTGATACACACAGACACAGGTGATGCACACAGACACAGGTGATGCACACAGACACAGGTGATGCACACAGACACAGGTGATGCACACACACAGACACAGGTGATACACACAGACACAGGTGATACACACAGACACAGGTGATACACACAGATACAGGTGATACACACAGACACAGGTGATGCACACAGACACAGGTGATGCACACAGACACAGGTGATGCACACACACATACACAGGTGATGCACACACACAGACACAGGTGATACACACAGACACAGGTGATGCACACAGACACAGGTGATGCACACACACAGACACAGGTGATGCACACACACAGACACAGGTGATGCACACAGACACAGGTGATACACACAGACACAGGTGATACACACAGATACAGGTGATACACACAGACACAGGTGATGCACACAGACACAGGTGATGCACACACACAGACACAGGTGATACACACAGACACAGGTGATGCACACAGACACAGGTGATGCACACACACAGACACAGGTGATGCACACACACAGACACAGGTGATGCACACAGACACAGGTGATACACACAGACACAGGTGATACACACAGATACAGGTGATACACACAGACACAGGTGATGCACACAGACACAGGTGATGCACACAGACACAGGTGATGCACACACACAGACACAGGTGATGCACACACAGACACAGGTGATACACACAGACACAGGTGATGCACACAGACACAGGTGATGCACACACACAGACACAGGTGATGCACACACAGACACAGGTGATGCACACAGACACAGGTGATGCACACAGACACAGGTGATGCACACACACAGACACAGGTGATGCACACACACAGACACAGATGATACACACAGACACACGTGATGCACACACAGACACAGGTGATGCACACACACAGACACAGGTGATGCACACACACAGACACAGGTGATATACACAGACACAGGTGATACACACAGACACAGGTGATGCACACAGACACAGGTGATGCACACAGACACAGGTGATGCACACAGATACAGGTGATACACACAGACACAGGTGATACACACAGACACAGGTGATACACACAGACACAGGTGATGCACACAGACACAGGTGATGCACACAGACACAGGTGATGCACACACACAGACACAGGTGATGCACACACACAGACACAGGTGATACACACAGACACAGGTGATACACACAGACACAGGTGATACACACAGATACAGGTGATACACACAGACACAGGTGATGCACACAGACACAGGTGATGCACACAGACACAGGTGATGCACACACACAGACACAGGTGATGCACACACACAGACACAGGTGATACACACAGACACAGGTGATGCACACAGACACAGGTGATGCACACACACAGACACAGGTGATGCACACACACAGACACAGGTGATGCACACAGACACAGGTGATACACACAGACACAGGTGATACACACAGATACAGGTGATACACACAGACACAGGTGATGCACACAGACACAGGTGATGCACACAGACACAGGTGATGCACACACACAGACACAGGTGATGCACACACACAGACACAGGTGATACACACAGACACAGGTGATGCACACAGACACAGGTAATGCACACACACAGACACAGGTGATGCACACACACAGACACAGGTGATACACACAGACACAGGTGATACACACAGACACAGGTGATGCACACAGACACAGGTGATGCACACAGACACAGGTGATGCACACAGACACAGGTGATGCACACACACAGATACAGGTGATACACACAGACACAGGTGATGCACACAGACACAGGTGATGCACACAGACACAGGTGATGCACACACACAGACACAGGTGATGCACACACACAGACACAGGTGATACACACAGACACAGGTGATGCACACACAGACACAGGTGATGCACACACACAGACACAGGTGATGCACACACACAGACCCAGGTGATACACACAGACACAGGTGATACCCACAGACACAGGTGATACACACAGACACAGGTGATGCACACAGACACAGGTGATGCACACAGACACAGGTGATGCACACAGACACAGATGATACACACAGACACAGGTGATACACACAGACACAGGTGATGCACACAGATACAGGTGATACACACAGATACAGGTGATACACACAGACACAGGTGATACACACAAACACAGGTGATACACACAGACACAGGTGATACACACAGACACAGGTGATGCACACAGACACAGGGGATACACACAGACACAGGTGATACACACAGACACAGGTGATACACACAGACACAGGTGATACACACAGACACAGGTGATGCACACACACAGACACAGGTGATACACACAGATACAGGTGATACACACAGATACAGGTGATACACACAGACACAGGTGATACACACAGACACAGGTGATGCACACAGACACAGGTGATACACACAGACACAGGTGATACACACAGACACAGGTGATGCACACACACAGACACAGGTGATACACACAGACACAGGTGATGCACACACACAGACACAGGTGATACACACAGACACAGGTGATGCACACATACAGGTGATGTAGACAGACAGACAGGTGATACACAGACACAGGTGATGCACACAGACACACAGACACAGGTGATGTAGACATACAGACACAGGCGATGCACACAGACACAGGTGATGCACACAGACACACACAGGTGATGCACACAGACAGAGGTGATATACACAGACACAGGTGATGTAAACACACAGACACAGGTGATACACAGACACTGCAGGGATATCTCAGTTGGAGGAGCGGGGGGTGGGGAGGTTGATGATAGGAACGGAGGCGGTGTGTGTGTGGGAATCACCGTACCCGTGAGATGGAGATGCAATCCTCGTATCGCACCACGTTGACCGTTGCGTTTCTCGCCGCGAGGCACGGCGAGTCGCTGGGGAAGCCGCCTTGGATGCAGCAGACCGCCTCCGAGTTGAGCAGCGTCACGGACACCCAAGCCACGGAGGCCACGAACGTGAGCGCGCTGTAGCGCACAAGACGCTTTCCTTTGCCGCGGCCACAGCGAGCTCTGAGCGCCTCGCAGACGAGGATGGTGAGGAGCACGACCAAGATGACGATGGGAGCCAGGAGGGTGACCCAGCCGAACTCCTCGCCAAAGCTGCAGGGGCAGTTGGTGATTTGGTTGAAGACCTCCTGAAGTCCGGTCATGAGCAGGGCGGCAAAGCCGGTGCTCAGCGGAACGCTCTTCGCTATTTTCTCCCAACATTGTATGAGGTGCTGAATTATGACGGGCTGCTGACTCTGTTCTGCCATGGTGGTGATCGTGACGATGCTGATGCTACAACCGATGCTGCTGATGCTGCTGATGATGGTGATGATGGCGAGTCACCAAGAGGGGTTGCGATGGAGCACTTCCCATTGACGCGGGCTCTTAAATGACAGCCGGCATCATTCGTGGTGGTTGGGACGCCCCCCCCCCCCCCCCAAGTCGGATTTTCTAGTTCCTCTTCTGAGGTTACGTGGAGGATGCACGCATAGCGGCGGGGCGTCAACTGCTGTCACCTTGAACGGGGTCACCGCTCTCTCATGGAGATCGGTGACCCCTGAAGTGGCCTGGAGATCGTGGGATCGATACCGACCCAGATGACGCCTGTTGCTGCTGCTGTATATTTGGAGTCTGCGTCTTTCTTTCTCTCCCCGTGTTCGAGTGGATTTTTTCTCCGGGTCATCCGGTTTTTTCCGTCTCCCGCATTTAGTCATCAACGCAGGGCCGTATTATACAATAGGCCACACTCACACCCCGACTCACCCAGCCACCCACTCACTCAGCCACCCACTCACCCAGCCACCCACTCACCCAGCCACCCACTCACCCAATTACCCACCCACCCACTCACCCAGCCACCCACTCACCCGGCCACCCACTCACCCAATTACCCAGCTACCCAGCCACCCAGCACCCACTCACTCAGCCACCCACTCACCCAGCCACCCACTCACCCAGCCACCCACCTACTCACTAATTCACCGACTCACTCAGCCACCCAGCCACCCAGCCACCCACTCACCCACTCACCCACTTACCCACTCACCCACTCACCCAATTACCCAGCCACCCACTCACCCAGCCACAAACTCACTCAGCCACAAACTCACTCAGCCACCCACTCACTCAGCCACCCACTCACTCAGCCACCACTGTATATAGCAAGGATAAATACAAAGGGGCAGAGTCATGTTGAGAGAGAAATTAACACTCGAGATTAACTTTGAGATTTTCTTTTTATTGCAAAGTTATCAATAACATCTTCAAATTTAGTTTTTCGCAAAATCTCATTAATTATTTTTGCCACTTAATTTGCTGGCTGCTCGTTGCAATTTCTTTGCAGTGGTAGCAATGCGTTGACTCTACGTGTGAAGCATATTGCACCTAAAGAGTCAAATAAACTTTAAATTTAAACTAAAGCAAAATGGCGCTCGCCATGCGGTCTGTCCCGTCAGAACACTGAGTTTATTATCGATGAAAATGAACGGCATCCTGTTAAAGCTGCGTCATCCGATATGATAATCAAAGTAACACAAAGTAGTTGAAGACATTTACGCTCATTATATGTTTAGGCTCACCTTCTTTTCTATTTTCTCGTGTCTCAATCCGCTTGTCCTGGCGAGGGTCACGGCGGCAGCGTGTTGAGTAGGGCGGCCCAGACCTCCCTTCACCTGGCGCGACAGACTCCAGGGGTCACCGCTCTCCATGCGAGAGCGGTGACCCCGTTCAAGGTGACAGCAGTTGACGCCCCACCGCTACGCGAGCATTCCCCACGTAACCTCAGAAGAGGAACTAGAAAATCCGATGTGGGGGGGGGGGCGTCCCAACCACCACGAATTTAAGAGCCCGCGTCAATGGGAAGTGCTCCATCGCAACCCATCTTGGTGACTCGCCATCACCATCAACATCAGCAGCATCGTCACGACCACCACCACCACCATGGCAGAAGAAAGTCAGCAGCCCGTCATGGATCAGCTCAGAAATTTATGGGAGAAAATAACGAAGAGCGTTCCTCTGAGCAACGGCTTGGCCGCTCTGCTCATGACTGGACTTCAGGAGATCTTCAACCAAATCACCGACTGCCCCTGCAACCATAGCGTGGAGTTCGGCTGGGTCACCATCATGGGTCCCATCGCCATCTTGTTCGTGCTCCTCACCATCCTCGTCTGCGACGCGTGCAGAGCTCGCTGTGGCCGCGGCAAGGGAAAGCGTCTCGCGCGCTACTTCCTGCTCACGCTCGTGGCCTCCATGACGTGGGGGTCCGTGGCGCTGCTCAACTCGGAGGCGGTCTGCTGCATCCAAGGCGGCTTCCCCAGCGACTCGCCGTGCCTCGTGGCGAGAAACGCAACGGTCAACGTGGTGCGATACGAGGATTGCACCTCAGACTCACGGGTACGGTGATTCCCACACACACACCGCCTCCGTTCCTATCACCCCCCCCCGCTCCTCCATCACCTGTATCTGTGTGCATCACCTGTATCTGTGTGTCTGTGTGCATCACCTGCATCTGTGTGCATAAACTGTATCTGTGTGCATCACCTGTATCTGTGTGTCTGTGTGCATAAACTGTATCTGTGTGCATCACCTGTGTCTGTGTGTCTGTGTGCATCACCTGTATCTGTGTGCATAAACTGTGTCTGTGTGCATCACCTGTGTCTGTGTGTCTGTGTGTATCACCTGTGTCTGTGTGTATCACCTGTGTCTGTGTGTCTACATCACCTGTGTCTGTGTGTATCACCTGTGTCTGTGTGTCTACATCGCCTGTGTCTGTGTGTATCACCTGTGTCTGTGTGTCTGCATCACCTGTGTCTGTGTGCATCACCTGTGTCTGTGTGTATCACCTGTGTCTGTGTGTCTACATCACCTGTGTCTGTGTGTATCACCTGTGTCTGTGTGTCTACATCACCTATGTCTGTGTGCATCGCCTGTGTCTGTGTGTCTGCATCACCTATGTCTGTGTGCATCACCTGTGTCTGTGTGCATCACCTGTGTCTGTGTGTCTGTAGGAGTTGTCTGGGCACAACGAGGGAGGTGCAGAAGTGAATTTGCGGTTTGTGATTCCGTTCTTTTTGTTCTACAGATCGCTGGATTGCGTGTTCTGATGTATGGTGGCATCATCTCCTCATTCATCTTGGCGATCTTCGGTATCACATTGGGACTTAAATGGTTAATTAAAAAACAAAATGTCCCTAATCAGTCAGAGGTTCAATAGAGGAATCGGGGACCATCACAATGACTACCGAGGGTTTGTCAGATCGACCCCACAACGTCGCAAAATTTTCCTTCGAAAAAATATTATCGTGAAGCGGAACATTGGTGCAGGATACAACCGCATTTGCAAAATGTGATTTGTGACTCTTTGATCCTTAGCCGCGTAATATCGACAGTTTATGTTCCATGCATTGAGCGACTAGAACTGCTGTGTGTTGTTGTCTTGGTGTGGTCTGGGACTGTTGTTGTTGTTGTCTTGGTGTGGTCTGGGACTGTTGTTGTTGTTGTCTTGGTGTGGTCTGGGACTGTTGTTGTTGTTGTCTTGGTGTGGTCTGGCACTTGTTGTTGTGGTCTTGGTGTGGTCTGGAACTGTTGTTGGTGTCTGCTGGTTCCTGCTGTGTGTGTTTGTGGTGTACAGCTAGCTCTGTGTGTAATGTGGCTCTCTCGAAATATTTTGGTCACAACAAAATGTCTCTTCACCTTTTGAAATTATAAAAAAGGATTCTGATTCTGGTTGAATGTGTGGGTAGGTGGGTGGGTGGGTAAGGAGAGGGCGCTGTGGTGGCTGGGAGATGTTGACTCTCTCGCCTGGTACGCAGGAGGTCCTGGGCTCGATCCCGACCCTGACGACGCCCCTTCTGTGTATTTGGAGTTTACATTTATAATCAACGTCACGCATTGACGCCAAAAGGCGCACCTTTTTTTGGCGTCATCTGGTCCAACACCATGTGAGACTAGACTCTAAGGAAAGCTGTCTCGGGTGTGGACCAATCAACTTCAAGGACAGTACATACATTATCAGAGTTGTGTTTTTTGTTTGCATTACGACTGCAGGTATTGTGGTCTATGCAAACATGACTCCTTGTAAAAAAAGGTGTCAGTTTTGTTGCCAGATAAAAAGGTAAAAAAACTATTATCATGTATTATAGTGTTGGGTAGGCAGCTGGGTGTGTGTATGTAGGTGTATGAGTGAATGTGTGAGTAGGTGGGTTAGTAGATGGGTGGGTGAGTAGGTCGTTGGATGGGTGAGTAGATAGATGGGTAAGTGGCTGGGTGAGTAGGTGGGTGGGTGAGTAGGTAGGTGGGTGGGTGAGTAGATAAGTAGCTGGTTGAGTAGGTGGGTTAGTGGGTAGGTGGGTGGGTGAGTGGAGGGACCAGAGGGATCGGACAGGATCAGGCAGAGCCGGCCCAGCCACTAAGCGACCCTTGCAATTGCAAAGGGCCCCGTAGCCAGCAGAGGGCCCCCTAGAGTCACTGCTAGCTAGTGGGTGAAAAAAATCATACATCAAAGGGGCCTCCAAGCAAATTTTGCTTAGGGGCCCCAAAGGTCTAGGGCCGGTTCTGGGATCAGGGATCCAGGCCTCTACCCTCACCAAGGCTGCAGCTGAAACTTCTGTGCAGACCTCCCAGCTGAAGTTCAATGCAGCAGATCTGCCGTGCAGACAACGCCTCTGTGGGCTGTGTGTGTAAGGATTGTGTAGAGCCATCGGCACGAGTCAAGTTCTTACTTGACACCACCTGCATATGGCTGTTATGCAGGTTGCTTCAAACAAATGTTACCACTTCCGAGAATTTGCTACAATACCGACAAGACATTCGCCTGCGGGCTCTGGAGACCACCTGAAGATTCCAATGATGGCGAACAAGTGGAGACTGACTTTTTGAAGCTATTAACGTTACATTTCATCTTCTTGGTTCTTTCGGTAAAGTCACGTAGAAGGGAAGTAATAAAATAAAACATAATAAAATAATTCTCACGACGTTTCGGCCACAACGCACGGACGGCTGCTTGCGTTGTGGCCGAAACGTCGTGAGAATTATTTAATTATGTTTAATTTCTATTATTGTATTACTTCCCTTCTACGTGACTTTACCGAAAGAACCAAGAAGATGAATCCCTGCAGTCACGAAAGCTTTACATCGAAACATTACATTTGTTATCACGTTACAGAGTAGTAGTATCATTATCCGTTCTTTTTACCATTAAAGACGATAGTCCCATATAAGCGTCAACATTTGAGGTGCTGCTCGCATCTCCCTTGTCGTGTGCTCGTCGTTGTTTGCTTCGGCGGTGGCTCGTCGTGATGCGTTGACCAAATAAAAAAAGTGCTCCGACTCCGTTAAGTTTCTTCCAGAAATTAGCTTAACCTCGGATGTCCACGTGGTTCATCACCCGCAGGGTCAAGGTGAAGACGGAGTAGGACACCGCAAGAATGTAAACTGAATCGCGGCTTTGATAAAAATCGGACATTGGCATGACATTGATTTATAAGTATAGAAAATAAATTGGGTAAAAAACTAGTGGAAAATCAATGTATTTGTCCCCAGAAATTAATCAAATTTGATGTGCTGAATAAAAGTGGGTTAATTTGCACAAAGTAAACATCGATAGGAAGGCAGCCATTTTATTCAGCACATCAAATTGTATTAATTTCTGGGGTGAAAATAATTTATTTTGCACTTTAGAGTGCAAATAAAAGTGTGTGTATTCAAAGACTTGTTTTTTTTACCCAATTTATTTTAACCGTGAAAACTTTTTAAAATATCTAACTGATTTCTTATCGGGTAAGGCTCACTCGAGCTCTGTATCGCTTGTTCAGAAGCTACCTGGCCACAAATGAGGCCAACGAAATGACTTATCGTGTGTAAATGTATCGAAGCACATGTTTCTAAATGTGGCGAGGAAAACCGGAGGACCTGGAGAAAAATCCACGTGACCACGGGGAGAACACGCAAACTCCAAACATGCAGGCGTTAGGTTCACCATTGAACCGACGACCTCCTGTATACAAGGCGATGTAGTTAACATCTCACCACCGCGAGATATTAACTGTTAAGAACAGCTTCACAAGGACCCACGACGCCTATGAACAAATGATCGGGACTTGGAATGCGCCCGATCTGGTCGGTCAAGCCAAAGCAGATGTGACCTTTGAGTGCCCGGATGGGTGCTGACCATGTACAAACTGGTTGTCATCGGACTGCGGTTATATCCAGTTGTACTGTAGGTCTATGCTACCCGCCTTTACCAATCCGCACTGACCAGCAAGGCGTGTGGAGGCCCTCGTCCGGCAGTGCGGCGCTCATCAAATTCCACTGGTGGAAATTCCACATTCCCATGGCTGGGAGCTTCTTTAACAACCATTGATGATTTCGTACAAAGAGGTATATGTTGTACGTCCCTGTAGAGATGACAACGATGGCTTCGCTTTTGTCAACCCTAGACCCTACAATAAATGAAATAATGTGACCTACAACACAACAGCAGTCTACGTAGCGCAAGGTTGATGGCACGCAGCACGGCCATTGTGAATAGAAAAACGATCGCACCCCGATTGCGACGTCGTGAAATGACATTTCGAACAACACGATACGTTTAAGGAATCAAAGTGCACAGATTTAGTGACTTAATTTTAAGCGTTTACATCAATCAAAATGAGAACCTTTTCCAATGATAACAGGGGAAAACATTTGGGCATTTAATTTGTGAATCACTGTCACAGTTGTCAACTTCAGCGTCGGAACAGGCGTGACAGAGCAAACGATGGTACTCCTCATTAAGATTACAACTACGTAGTTATCTTAGCGACGGTAGTAGTAAATGTTGTAGTAATTGTTGTAGTAAATGTTGTAGTAATTGTTGTTGTAATTGTTGTAGTAATTGTTGTAGTAAATGTTGTAGTAATTGTAGTTGTAATTGTTGTAGTAATTGTTGTAGTAATTGTTGTAGTAATTGTTGTAGTAAATGTTGTAGTAATTGTTGTTGTAATTGTTGTAGTAATTGTTGTAGTAAATGTTGTAGTAATTGTTGTTGTAATTGTTGTAGTAATTGTTGTAGTAAATGTTGTAGTAATTGTTGTAGTAAATGTTGTAGTAATTGTTGTAGTAAATGTTGTAGTAAATGTTGTAGTAATTGTTGTTGTAATTGTTGTAGTAATTGTTGTAGTAAATGTTGTAGTAATTGTTGTTGTAATTGTTGTAGTAATTGTTGTAGTAATTGTTGTAGTAATTGTTGTTGTAATTGTTGTAGTAATTGTTGTAGTAAATGTTGTAGTAATTGTTGTTGTAATTGTTGTAGTAATTGTTGTTGTAATTGTTGTAGTAATTGTTGTTGTAATTGTTGTTGTAATTGTTGTAGTAATTGTTGTTGTAATTGTTGTTGTAATTGTTGTTGTAATTGTTGTTGTAATTGTTGTAGTAATTGTTGTAGTAATTGTTGTTGTAATTGTTGTTGTAATTGTTGTAGTAATTGTTGTTGTAATTGTTGTTGTAATTGTTGTTGTAATTGTTGTAGTAAATGTTGTAGTAATTGTTGTTGTAATTGTTGTT
Organism: Lampetra fluviatilis; assembly: GCF_964198595.1. NCBI lineage: Eukaryota > Metazoa > Chordata > Hyperoartia > Petromyzontiformes > Petromyzontidae > Lampetra > Lampetra fluviatilis. Next base: position 9,075,884 of record NC_136329.1, read on the forward strand.
GTAATTGTTGTTGTAATTGTTGTTGTAATTGTTGTAGTAAATGTTGTAGTAATTGTTGTTGTAATTGTTGTAGTAATTGTTGTAGTAATTGTTGTTGTAATTGTTGTTGTAATTGTTGTAGTAAATGTTGTAGTAATTGTTGTTGTAATTGTTGTAGTAATTGTTGTTGTAATTGTTGTTGTAATTGTTGTTGTAATTGTTGTAGTAAATGTTGTAGTAATTGTTGTTGTAATTGTTGTTGTAATTGTTGTTGTAATTGTTGTTGTAATTGTTGTAGTAAATGTTGTAGTAATTGTTGTTGTAATTGTTGTAGTAATTGTTGTAGTAATTGTTGTTGTAATTGTTGTTGTAATTGTTGTAGTAAATGTTGTAGTAATTGTTGTTGTAATTGTTGTAGTAATTGTTGTTGTAATTGTTGTTGTAATTGTTGTTGTAATTGTTGTTGTAATTGTTGTAGTAAATGTTGTAGTAATTGTTGTTGTAATTGTTGTAGTAATTGTTGTTGTAATTGTTGTTGTAATTGTTGTAGTAATTGTTGTAGTAATTGTTGTAGTAATTGTTGTAGTAAATGTTGTAGTAATTGTTGTTGTAATTGTTGTAGTAATTGTTGTTGTAATTGTTGTTGTAATTGTTGTTGTAATTGTTGTAGTAATTGTTGTAGTAATTGTTGTAGTAATTGTTGTTGTAATTGTTGTAGTAATTGTTGTAGTAATTGTTGTAGTAATTGTTGTTGTAATTGTTGTAGTAATTGTTGTTGTAATTGTTGTAGTAAATGTTGTAGTAATTGTTGTTGTAATTGTTGTTGTAATTGTTGTTGTAATTGTTGTAGTAAATGTTGTAGTAAATGTTGTAGTAATTGTTGTTGTGATTGTAGTTGTAATTGTTGTAGTAATTGTTGTTGTAATTGTTGTTGTAATTGTTGTAGTAAATGTTGTAGTAATTGTTGTTGTGATTGTAGTTGTAATTGTTGTAGTAATTGTTGTTGTAATTGTTGTTGTAATTGTTGTAGTAATTGTTGTAGTAAATGTTGTAGTAATTGTTGTAGTAATTGTTGTAGTAATTGTTGTTGTAATTGTTGTTGTAATTGTTGTAATTGTTGTTGTAATTGTTGTTGTAATTGTAGTTGTAATTGTTGTTGTAATTGTAGTTGTAATTGTTGTAGTAATTGTAGTTGTAATTGTTGTTGTAATTGTTGTAGTAATTGTTGTTGTAATTGTTGTTGTAATTGTTGTAGTAATTGTAGTTGTAATTGTTGTTGTAATTGTTGTAGTAATTGTTGTAGTAAATGTTGTTGTAATTGTTGTTGTAATTGTAGTTGTAATTGTTGTTGTAATTGTTGTTGTAATTGTTGTTGTAATTGTTGTAGTAATTGTTGTTGTAATTGTTGTTGTAATTGTTGTAGTAATTGTTGTTGTAATTGTAGTTGTAATTGTTGTTGTAATTGTTGTAGTAATTGTAGTTGTAATTGTTGTAGTAATTGTTGTTGTAATTGTTGTTGTAATTGTAGTTGTAATTGTTGTTGTAATTGTTGTTGTAATTGTTGTTGTAATTGTTGTTGTAATTGTTGTAGTAATTGTAGTTGTAATTGTTGTAGTAATTGTTGTAGTAATTGTTGTAGTAATTGTTGTTGTAATTGTTGTTGTAATTGTTGTTGTAATTGTTGTAGTAATTGTTGTAGTAATTGTTGTAATTGTAGTTGTAATTGTTGTTGTAATTGTTGTTGTAATTGTTGTAGTAATTGTTGTTGTAATTGTTGTAATTGTTGTTGTAATTGTTGTAGTAATTGTTGTAGTAATTGTTGTTGTAATTGTTGTTGTAATTGTTGTTGTAATTGTTGTAGTAATTGTTGTTGTAATTGTTGTTGTAATTGTTGTTGTAATTGTAGTAGTAATTGTTGTTGTAAATGTTGTTGTAATTGTTGTTGTAATTGTTGTTGTAATTGTTGTAGTAATTGTTGTTGTAATTGTTGTTGTAATTGTTGTTGTAATTGTTGTTGTAATTGTTGTAGTAATTGTAGTTGTAATTGTTGTTGTAATTGTTGTAGTAATTGTAGTTGTAATTGTTGTTGTAATTGTTGTAGTAATTGTTGTTGTAATTGTTGTTGTAATTGTTGTAGTAATTGTTGTTGTAATTGTTGTTGTAATTGTTGTAATAATTGTAGTTGTAATTGTTGTTGTAATTGTTGTAGTAATTGTTGTTGTAATTGTTGTAGTAATTGTAGTTGTAATTGTTGTTGTAATTGTTGTTGTAATTGTTGTTGTAATTGTTGTTGTAATTGTTGTTGTAATTGTTGTTGTAATTGTTGTAGTAATTGTAGTTGTAATTGTTGTTGTAATTGTTGTTGTAATTGTTATTGTAATTGTTGTTGTAATTGTTGTTGTAATTGTTGTTGTAATTGTAGTTGTAATTGTAGTTGTAATTGTTGTTGTAATTGTTGTTGTAATTGTTGTTGTAATTGTTGTTGTAATTGTTGTTGTAATTGTAGTTGTAATTGTTGTTGTAATTGTTGTAGTAATTGTTGTTGTAATTGTTGTTGTAATTGTTGTTGTAATTGTTGTTGTAATTGTAGTTGTAATTGTTGTTGTAATTGTTGTTGTAATTGTAGTTGTAATTGTTATTGTAATTGTTGTTGTAATTGTTATTGTAATTGTTGTTGTAATTGTTGTTGTAATTGTAGTTGTAATTGTAGTTGTAATTGTTGTTGTAATTGTTGTTGTAATTGTAGTTGTAATTGTAGTTGTAATTGTTGTTGTAATTGTTGTTGTAATTGTTGTTGTAATTGTAGTTGTAATTGTTGTTGTAATTGTTGTAGTAATTGTTGTTGTAATTGTTGTTGTAATTGTTGTTGTAATTGTTGTTGTAATTGTAGTTGTAATTGTTGTTGTAATTGTTGTTGTAATTGTTGTTGTAATTGTTATTGTAATTGTTGTTGTAATTGTTGTAGTAATTGTAGTTGTAATTGTTGTTGTAATTGTTGTTGTAATTGTTGTTGTAATTGTTGTTGTAATTGTTGTTGTAATTGTTGTTGTAATTGTTGTTGTAATTGTTGTAGTAATTGTAGTTGTAATTGTAGTTGTAATTGTTGTTGTAATTGTTGTTGTAATTGTTGTTGTAATTGTTGTAGTAATTGTAGTTGTAATTGTTGTTGTAATTGTTGTTGTAATTGTTGTTGTAATTGTTGTAGTAATTGTAGTTGTAATTGTTGTTGTAATTGTTGTAGTAATTGTAGTTGTAATTGTTGTTGTAATTGTTGTTGTAATTGTTGTAGTAATTGTAGTTGTAATTGTTGTTGTAATTGTTGTTGTAATTGTTGTAGTAATTGTAGTTGTAATTGTTGTTGTAATTGTTGTTGTAATTGTTGTAGTAATTGTTGTAGTAATTGTTGTTGTAATTGTTGTTGTAATTGTTGTAATTGTTGTAGTAAATGTTGTTGTAATTGTTGTAGTAATTGTTGTAGTAATTGTTGTTGTAATTGTTGTAGTAAATGTTGTTGTAATTGTTGTAGTAATTGTTGTTGTAATTGTTGTAGTAATTGTTGTTGTAATTGTTGTAGTAATTGTTGTTGTAATTGTTGTTGTAATTGTTGTAGTAATTGTTGTTGTAATTGTTGTTGTAATTGTTGTAATTGTTGTTGTAATTGTTGTTGTAATTGTTGTAGTAATTGTTGTAGTAATTGTTGTTGTAATTGTTGTAATTGTTGTAGTAATTGTTGTAGTAATTGTTGTTGTAATTGTTGTTGTAATTGTTGTAATTGTTGTAGTAATTGTTGTTGTAATTGTTGTAGTAATTGTTGTTGTAATTGTTGTTGTAATTGTTGTTGTAATTGTTGTTGTAATTGTTGTTGTAATTGTTGTAGTAATTGTTGTAGTAATTGTTGTAGTAATTGTTGTTGTAATTGTTGTAGTAATTGTTGTTGTAATTGTTGTAGTAATTGTTGTAGTAATTGTTGTTGTAATTGTTGTAGTAATTGTTATAGTAATTGTTGTTGTAATTGTTGTAGTAATTGTTGTAGTAATTGTTGTTGTAATTGTTGTTGTAATTGTTGTAGTAATTGTTGTAGTAATTGTTGTTGTAATTGTTGTAGTAATTGTTGTTGTAATTGTAGTTGTAATTGTTGTTGTAATTGTTGTAGTAATTGTTGTTGTAATTGTTGTAGTAATTGTTGTTGTAATTGTTGTTGTAATTGTTGTAGTAATTGTTGTTGTAATTGTTGTTGTAATTGTTGTAGTAATTGTTGTAGTAATTGTTGTTGTAATTGTTGTAGTAATTGTAGTTGTAATTGTTGTTGTAATTGTTGTAGTAATTGTTGTAGTAATTGTTGTAGTAATTGTTGTTGTAATTGTAGTTGTAATTGTTGTAGTAATTGTTATAGTAATTGTTGTTGTAATTGTTGTAGTAATTGTAGTAGTAATTGTTGTAGTAATTGTTGTAGTAATTGTTGTAGTAATTGTTGTAGTAATTGTTGTTGTAATTGTTGTAGTAATTGTTGTTGTAATTGTAGTTGTAATTGTTGTTGTAATTGTTGTAGTAATTGTTGTTGTAATTGTTGTAGTAATTGTTGTTGTAATTGTTGTAGTAATTGTTGTTGTAATTGTTGTAGTAATTGTTGTAGTAATTGTTGTAGTAATTGTTGTTGTAATTGTTGTAGTAATTGTTGTTGTAATTGTTGTTGTAATTGTTGTTTTAATTGTTGTAGTAATTGTTGTTGTAATTGTTGTTGTAATTGTTGTTGTAATTGTTGTAGTAATTGTAGTTGTAATTGTTGTAGTAATTGTTGTTGTAATTGTTGTAGTAATTGTTGTTGTAATTGTTGTTGTAATTGTTGTTGTAATTGTTGTAGTAATTGTTGTTGTAATTGTTGTTGTAATTGTTGTTGTAATTGTTGTAGTAATTGTTGTTGTAATTGTTGTTGTAATTGTTGTAGTAATTGTTGTAGTAATTGTTGTTGTGATTGTTGTAGTAATTGTTGTAGTAATTGTTGTTGTAATTGTTGTTGTAATTGTTGTAGTAATTGTTGTAGTAATTGTTGTTGTGATTGTTGTAGTAATTGTTGTAGTAATTGTTGTAGTAATTGTTGTTGTAATTGTTGTAGTAATTGTTGTTGTAATTGTTGTTGTAATTGTTGTTGTAATTGTTGTAGTAATTGTTGTTGTGATTGTTGTAGTAATTGTTGTAGTAATTGTTGTTGTGATTGTTGTAGTAATTGTTGTAGTAATTGTTGTTGTGATTGTTGTAGTAATTGTTGTTGTAATTGTTGTTGTAATTGTTGTTGTAATTGTTGTAGTAAATGTTGTAGTAATTGTTGTTGTGATTGTTGTAGTAATTGTTGTTGTGATTGTTGTAGTAATTGTTGTAGTAATTGTTGTAGTAATTGTTGTTGTGATTGTTGTAGTAATTGTTGTAGTAATTGTTGTTGTGATTGTTGTAGTAATTGTTGTTGTGATTGTTGTAGTAATTGTTGTAGTAATTGTTGTAGTAATTGTTGTAGTAATTGTTGTTGTGATTGTTGTTGTAATTGTTGTAGTAAATGTTGTAGTAATTGTTGTAGTAATTGTTGTTGTGATTGTTGTAGTAATTGTTGTAGTAATTGTTGTAGTAATTGTTGTTGTGATTGTTGTAGTAATTGTTGTAGTAATTGTTGTTGTGATTGTTGTTGTAATTGTTGTAGTAATTGTTGTAGTAATTGTTGTAGTAAATGTTGTAGTAATTGTTGTAGTAATTGTTGTTGTGATTGTTGTAGTAATTGTTGTAGTAATTGTTGTAGTAATTGTTGTAGTAATTGTTGTAGTAATTGTTGTTGTGATTGTTGTAGTAATTGTTGTAGTAATTGTTGTTGTGATTGTTGTAGTAATTGTTGTAGTAATTGTTGTAGTAATTGTTGTAGTAATTGTTGTAGTAATTGTTGTTGTGATTGTTGTAGTAATTGTTGTAGTAATTGTTGTTGTGATTGTTGTAGTAATTGTTGTAGTAATTGTTGTTGTAATTGTTGTTGTAATTGTTGTAGTAATTGTTGTAGTAATTGTTGTTGTGATTGTTGTAGTAATTGTTGTAGTAATTGTTGTAGTAATTGTTGTTGTAATTGTAGTTGTAATTGTTGTTGTAATTGTTGTAGTAATTGTTGTTGTGATTGTTGTAGTAATTGTTGTAGTAATTGTTGTTGTGATTGTTGTAGTAATTGTTGTAGTAATTGTTGTTGTGATTGTTGTAGTAATTGTTGTTGTGATTGTTGTTGTAATTGTTGTTGTAATTGTTGTTGTAATTGTTGTAGTAAATGTTGTAGTAATTGTTGTTGTGATTGTTGTAGTAATTGTTGTTGTGATTGTTGTAGTAATTGTTGTAGTAATTGTTGTAGTAATTGTTGTTGTGATTGTTGTAGTAATTGTTGTAGTAATTGTTGTTGTGATTGTTGTAGTAATTGTTGTTGTGATTGTTGTAGTAATTGTTGTAGTAATTGTTGTTGTGATTGTAGTAATAATTGTTGTAGTAATTGTTGTTGTAATTGTTGTAATTGTTGTAGTAATTGTTGTTGTGATTGTTGTAGTAATTGTTGTTGTAATTGTAGTTGTAATTGTTGTTGTAATTGTTGTAGTAATTGTTGTTGTGATTGTTGTAGTAATTGTTGTTGTAATTGTTGTTGTAATTGTTGTAGTAATTGTTGTAGTAATTGTTGTAGTAATTGTTGTAGTAATTGTTGTAGTAATTGTTGTTGTGATTGTTGTAGTAATTGTTGTAGTAATTGTTGTTGTGATTGTTGTTGTAATTGTTGTTGTAATTGTTGTTGTAATTGTTGTAGTAATTGTTGTTGTAATTGTTGTAGTAATTGTTGTAGTAATTGTTGTAGTAATTGTTGTAGTAATTGTTGTAGTAATTGTAGTTGTAATTGTTGTAGTAATTGTTGTAGTAATTGTTGTTGTAATTGTTGTAGTAATTGTTGTAGTAATTGTTGTTGTAATTGTTGTAGTAATTGTTGTAGTAATTGTTGTTGTAATTGTTGTAGTAATTGTTGTAGTAATTGTTGTAGTAATTGTTGTTGTAATTGTTGGTCTCGCGCTAAGGAAGGGGGAACACAGCGGCCGCTCCGGCGCCATGACGAGCGGCGGTGTTTGGGCGCCTCCCATTGGCCAGGGGCTCCCCCAACAACAGCGGCTCTGATTGGACGAGACGTTCTCCACTCGTGGCTGGGCGCGACTATTCAAGATTTAAAATAGGGGACAACATTTGGGTAATGACAATAGAGCCTGCACGTGGTGTGAGGGGACTAGTGGCCACGGGAGGTAATGGCAGGGGAGTCAGTTGTGAGTGTGAAGGGACTGGTGGCCACGGGAGGTAATGACAGGGGAGTCAGCTGTGAGTGTGAAGGGACTGGTGGCTACGGGAGGTAATGGCAGGGGAGTCAGTTGTGAGTGTGAAGGGACTGGTGGCCATGGGAGGTAATGGCAGGGGAGTCAGTTGTGAGTGTGAACGGACTAGTGGCCATGGGAGGTAATGGCAGGGGAGTCAGTTGTGAGTGTGAAGGGACTGGTGGCTACGGGAGGTAATGGCAGGGGAGTCAGTTGTGAGTGTGAAGGGACTGGTGGCCATGGGAGGTAATGGCAGGGGAGTCAGTTGTGAGTGTGAAGGGACTGGTGGCTACGGGAGGTAATGGCAGGGGAGTCAGTTGTGAGTGTGAAGGGACTGGTGGCTACGGGAGGTAATGGCAGGGGAGTCAGTTGTGAGTGTGAACGGACTAGTGGCCATGGGAGGTAATGGCAGGGGAGTCAGTTGTGAGTGTGAAGGGACTGGTGGCCATGGGAGGTAATGGCAGGGGAGTCAGTTGTGAGTGTGAACGGACTAGTGGCCATGGGAGGTAATGGCAGGGGAGTCAGTTGTGAGTGTGAAGGGACTGGTGGCCATGGGAGGTAATGGCAGGGGAGTCAGTTGTGAGTGTGAAGGGACTGGTGGCTACGGGAGGTAATGGCAGGGGAGTCAGTTGTGAGTGTGAAGGGACTGGTGGCTACGGGAGGTAATGACAGGGGAGTCAGTTGTGAGTGTGAAGGGACTGGTGGCCACGGGAGGTAATGACAGGGGAGTCAGTTGTGAGTGTGAAGGGACTGGTGGCTACGGGAGGTAATGGCAGGGGAGTCAGTTGTGAGTGTGAACGGACTAGTGGCCATGGGAGGTAATGGCAGGGGAGTCAGTTGTGAGTGTGAAGGGACTGGTGGCTACGGGAGGTAATGGCAGGGGAGTCAGTTGTGAGTGTGAACGGACTAGTGGCCATGGGAGGTAATGGCAGGGGAGTCAGTTGTGAGTGTGAAGGGACTGGTGGCTACGGGATGTAATGACAGGGGAGTCAGTTGTGAGTGTGAAGGGACTGGTGGCCACGGGAGGTAATGACAAGGGAGTCAGTTGTGAGTGTGAAGGGACTGGTGGCCACGGGAGGTAATGACAGGGGAGTCAGCTGTGAGTGTGAAGGGACTGGTGGCTACGGGAGGTAATGACAGGGGAGTCAGCTGTGAGTGTGAAGGGACTAGTGGCTACGGGAGGTAATGACAGGGGAGTCAGCTGTGAGTGTGAGTGGACTGGTGGCCACGGGAGGTAATGGCA
>NC_136329.1:9089466-9111966 GCF_964198595.1 Lampetra fluviatilis
ATGTATTCTGTAGGTGTGTGTACTGTGTGTGTAATCTGTATGTGTGTGTGTACTGTGTGTATATGTACTGTGTATGTGTGTGTGTACTGTGTGTATATGTAGTGTGTGTGTGTACTGTGTGTATATGTAGTGTGTGTGTGTATTGTGTGTATATGTAGTGTGTGTGTGTACTGTGTGTATGTGTGTGTGTACTGTGTGTATATGTACTGTGTATGTGTGTGTGTACTGTGTGTATATGTAATTTGTGTGTATGTGTGTGCTCATGACCAGCTCCGGTTTGACAGCAGAGGTCTCACTCTGAATCAGTCGAACGGCATTTTCTTTTCATCGGCTGCGTAACGATGTGTGGAAGCTACCTGGTCTGTCGCTTCACACGAAGCTTCAGGTCTTCTCAGCCACAGTCATGCCCTCCCTTTTCTACGCTTTCGAAACATTAGAAACATTTAGGCTGGCCTGCCGACGATCCATCCTGGGTTAAACCAGGCAGGATTGTGTGAGGAGCTCACAGATCCTTGAAAGATCTGGACAAAGTCCCATTAGTGAGCTCCTCCGGCAGGCAAGGCTGCGTTGGCTGGGTCATGTAGCCCGCATGCCCAGCCACCGCATGCCTAAACAGCTTTTGTTTGGCAGGATCGAGGGGGCTAAACGGGCGCGGCACGGGCTAGAGAAGAGATGGAGTGATGTGGTACAGGAGGACGTGGAGCTGAGTGGACTTGCCGATGACTGGTACCAGCGGTGTCAAGATCGGCCTCTGTGGAGGAGGCTCGTGAAGGACGCTACTGGGCAATTGGAGGCAGTCGCCCTCCAGCAACAACGGAGGGCGGAGGAGCGACGCTCACAACAACGAGCGGAGCGCCGGGTGGCTAAAGCACAGCAAGTTGGCTCAGTAGGGGGCACTGGTGGTGCATCAGCCACTCATCTCGGTCATCTCAGTCAGTCAACCCATGGCACCTGCTGGGTCTGCCCCGTGACCTCCTGCCAGCGGGCGTTCGACACTTCACGTAGCCTCAAGGTGCACATGGCCTGGCACAAGCGTCGTGGTGACGTCACCGCCACTTAGTGGAGAATGGCGGTGGTTGTTGTTGTGTGTGTGTGTGTACTTTGAACTTATTTTGCACCGTACGTAGCCAACCGCGCTAATCTGTGGGTGTCTCTACGGGTCTGTTATGAAGAACTTAGTTTTTAATCGAGATTATTTAATAGTTCATAGCTCCAGTTGCTTCCTCGTATCGTAAGGAAATGAATGGTGCAGTGGGTAAACATCATCAATGGGGAGACAAAGGCAGCCAGGCATCGTACTGGCCACGACAACAACAAAAGCCGCCATTCGCCACTCAGTGGCGGTGATGTCACCACGGCGCTCGTACCAGGCCACGTGCACGCTGAGGCCACGTGATGTGTCGAAGGCTCGCTGGCAGGAGGTCACGGGACAGACCCCGGTGCTGTGGGTTGACCCAGGATGGATTGTCGGCAGGCCAGCCTGAAGTTCGTCAATCCAGATGATGATGATGATGATGATTTCAAAGTGCATCATAGCTCCAGGGACTTCCTCGAATTAATAACACTGGTCAACACACTTTTTCTGGCATAAGGTGTTCCAACGGTTCCAAATCTGGCATCAGTTTTTGTCCATCACATCAGGTTTTTGAGATATCAAATATTGCATTTTCAATAAAAACTGCAGAAGAAAAATATTAAATAGATGTGGATATCTACATAAAATGATATTATAAATGCACTATCCTAAAAATACAGCACCATATTTTAACACTAAAGCAGTCACTGACTCGCAACAACTTGCAATCATAAGTGACGGAGTTAATTTCGGGTAAAATCAATGAAAATGGGAATGGGGTATGCCGAGAGCATAATAAGTATAACCCGTAAAAACAAAGTTTTTCACTATAAATCTTTTATATGCATGGCGGCTAGAGTCCTCTCGTCCTCTGGCTTGAGATGGCTGCCACCTATGGGTCAGATGATTGCATTGCACTATTAAGCAATTGGTAATTAAATATAATATTTTTGTCCTAAAAAGTGTAACATTTTGGAAAAAATTTCACGAACATTAATTGTCACGCACAACGAGTCTGTGTGGAAAATGTCAGCTCGATTGGATCACGGCAAGTGGGTTAAAAAACGACCGAAAGATTTGCACGGTCCTAAGCAAGCAAGCGAACTTAATATAAAGGATTTAAAAACGAGATGTGATAGAGCAAATCTGAGATCAGATTTGGAATCGGCACCCTGAAATTAGTCTAGAACAGCTGCAAAAGTCCAGGCTAGAATTTTCTTTTTTTGACCTGTGTAATCGGACGGAAGCGCGTCCGGACACGCGCACGTGACGCGGCGGCCGCCATTTTTGTTCGATGGCCGCCATCTTTGTTCGATGGCAGTAGCCAAAAGCCGCCACCACCGCCGCTGCTACTGCTGCTGCTGCTACTACTGCTGCTACTACTGCTGCTGCTACTGCTGCTGCTACTGCTGCTGCTGCCGCCGCTGCTGCTGCCGCCGCTGCTACTGCTGCTACTACTGCTGCTACTACTGCTGCTGCTACTGCTGCTGCTGCTGCTGCCGCCGCTGCTGCTGCTGCGGGAAAGGCGACCGGAGTTCGCCTGCCGATTGTTTCAGGCCGGGGTGGCGCTTGCCCGAATTCTCAACTGCGCCCGCTAAGAGGGCGACGTTACCCCCCCCACCCTCCCCCCCCCTTCGCTTTGCTCCGCTTCTCAGATGGAGCCCCACGTCGCGTTCCCGTCCATCAAGCGAGAGCGCGACGCGGCCGACTCGTCTCCGGGCTCGGCGGAGCGACGCGGAGACTCCGGCGATGCCGCCGCTGGTGAGCTCCACGCGTCTCACCCTGGAGCCGTTGGCTCGTCGTTTAGTTTACCGATCGGCGTTCCCGTCAAGCGAGCACCCGGTGCGGTGCGGTGCGTCGTGAACTATACAACTATATCTTCTTGGTTCTTTCGGTAAAGTCACGTAATAAAGTAATAAAAAATTAACCAGTAAAAACAAAGTTTTTCACTCTAAATCCTTTATATGCGTGGCGGCTAGAGTCCTCTCGTCCTCTGGCTTGAGATGGCTGCCACCTATGGGTCAGATGATTGCCTGCCAACATTAAGCAATTGGTAATTAAATAAATAAATTTTTTTCCTAAAAAGTGTAAAGTTTTGGAGAAAAATTTTTTCACGAAAATAAATTGTCACGCACAACGAGTCTGTGTGCAAAATGTCAGCTCGATTGGATCACGGGAAGTGGGTTAAAAAACGACCGAAAGATTTGCACGGTCGTAAGCGCGCAAGCGAGCAAGCGAGTTAACTTAATATAAAGGATTTAAAAATAAAACATTATAAAATAATTCTCACGACGTTTCGGCCACAACGCAAGCAGCCATCCTCAGGTGGAGAACAGGTCATTCAGACTCTGTCTTCTGTCAATCTCGACAGACCTGTTCTCCACCTGAGGACGGCTGCTTGCGTTGTGGCCGAAACGTCGTGAGAATTATTTTATTATGTTTTATTTTTATTATTTCCATTCTACGTGATGACTTTACCGAAAGAACCAAGAAGATGAATCCCTGCAGTCACGAAAGCTTTACATCGAAATTTATGCAACTATATTTATATTTTTTCAACGAAACTAATTTTATTTGACCAGGTAAGGTCCCACTCGGCTAGGTAGCTACTTGCCAGAAGCGACCGGCCTATTTACAAATGATAGCTCAACGAAGTGGCTTATGTGCTGATGCTGCTGCTGCTGATGATGCTGCTGCTGCTACTGCTGCTACTGATGCTGCTGCTGATGATGATGCTGCTGATGCTGCTGCTGCTGATGATGCTGCTGCTGCTACTGATGCTGCTGCTGCTGTTGATGCTGCTGCTGCTGATGATGCTGCTGCTGCTGATGCTGCTGATGATGCTGCTGCTGCTGCTGATGATGATGCTGCTGCTGATGATGCTGCTGCTCATCTCGCGTGCCGTGCCAGCGCTGTGGAGCGAGTGGGACGTGGAGGAGAAGCCCAGCGCCGAGACTCTGCGGGCGGCGGCGGCGCTGGCGGTGAAGGACGAAGAGGGAAGCTGCGGTGAGCTTCACCCCGGGAGACGCACGCACCACACACCACCACACGCACCACCACACGCACCACCAACACGCACCACCACACCACCACACACCACACGCACCACCACACGCACCACCACACGCACCACCACACGCACCACACACCACACGCACCACCACACGCACCACCACACGCACCACCAACACGCACCACCACACCACCACACACCACACGCACCACCACACGCACCACCACACGCACCACCACACGCACCACACACCACCACACGCACCACACGCACCATACACAACACCACACACGCCCCACGCACCACCACACGCACCATACACAACACCACACACACCACACGCACCACCACACGCAACACCACACACGCACCACCAACACGCACCATACACAACACCACACACACCACACGCACCACCACACGCACCACCACACGCAACACCACACGCACCACCAACACGCACCATACACAACACCACACACACCACACGCACCACCACACGCACCACCACACGCAACACCACACACGCACCACACACGCACCACCACACGCACCACCACACGCACCACCAACACGCACCATACACAACACCACACACACCACACGCACCACCACACGCACCACCACACGCACCACCACACGCAACACCACACGCACCACCAACACGCACCATACACAACACCACACACACCACACACGCACCACCACACGCACCACCACACGCACCACCAACACGCACCATACACAACACCACACACACCACACGCACCACCACACGGTCACGCTCATTAGACCCTATCCAGAAATGAACCGCAGTACCTTGGCTGAGCTCGTCAAGAAACATCAACCATCACGCCACCTCCGATCATGATCTTCGCAGCAGCGGTTTTTGGCTGAGCCATCGCACAAAGACGGTGGTCAACGCGTGGCGCTTTCAGATGCGCTTCTGTGGCCGTCTGGAACGCTCTCCCTGTAAAGTCACGTAGGTAAAAAAAAAATTGAATTTTTTTTATAAATCACGACGTTTCGGAGGCAACACAAGCTTCCGTCTTCAGGTGGAACCGTCACAGCACGATAGCTGTATCAAGTAAAGAGCTTGTGTTGCCTCCGAAACGTCGTGATTTATTATTTTATTTTTATTATTTATCATTTTTATTATTTATTTTTTACCTACGCGACTTTACCGAAAGAACCAAGAAAACACCACCAGCTAGATCGACCAACTAATTTGTTTAGAACTGCTTGTTGTCGTCATCGTTGTCTTTAGTTTGTTGTCCCTCCACCTGCGATCGGCGCGGGTGGCTACGTACGGTGCGAGAGAGGTTCCCCGTAGACACGGGCCTCCGGAGCGTTGACACGCGGACGCGCCGCCTTCCGTTGTGTCGATTCGCAGTTCCGTGCTTGAGCATCGTCAAAGTGGAGGAGGAGGAGGAGGAGGAGAGCGACACTCCGGAGGAGCCGGAAGGTCGCCACGGAGATCCGGCCACCGAGGACCAAAACTTCATTGAGGTGGAGCTGTCGGATGAGGACATGTGCAAAGGTGGGAAGGGCGCACACATTTCATTCTGCCGCCATGCAAAGCGCACGCACAGACACGGACACGCACGCACGGACACACACGGAGATTCCACCCGCGTAGCCTCTGTTGGGCTGTTGGGGCCAGTGTTGTCGGTTGGGGCTAACAGCACTGCGAATTTTTTGTTTTATTATGTTTTATTTTTTATTATATTATTACTTCCCTTCTACGTGACTTTACCGAAAGAACCAAGAAGATGAAGCACTGCGAGTGGCTGCCTTGAGGTGCCATCTGTTGAGGGAGTTGCGCAAGGCGGTTCAGGGGCTTGAGATCGGGGAAAGCGCCGGGGCAGAGACGACCTCCCAAGCAAACTGCCGAGGGATTCATCTTCTTGGTTCTTTCGGCAAAGTCACGTAGAAGGGAAATAATAAAATAATAAAAAATAAAACATAATAAAATAATTCTCACGACGTTTCGGCCACAACGCAAGCAGCCGTCTTCAGGTGGAGAACAGGTCTGTCGAGTAGACATAGTCTGAATGGCACGCTCCAGGCTTGGAGCGACTATTTATGCTGGGATGGAGGGGCGAAGAGCGCCTTGACAAAATAATTTGCATATCAAGAGGAATTTTGCATATTTATGGTAAATGCAGATATGCGATTAGTACTACTTGTGAAATGCGTAGAAGGTTTGGCGAGGGGTTTAAAGTCATTATGCCCGTGCATTATGCAGGATTAGCAGTACCGCCACCTAGTGGTGGTGATGTCACCGCCACCTGGTGGTGGTGACGTCACCGCCACCTAGTGGTGGTGCCGTCACTGCCACCTAGTGGTGGTGACGTCACCGCCACCTAGTGGTGGTGACGTCACCGCCACCTAGTGGTGGTGACGTCACCGCCACCTAGTGGTGGTGCCGTCACCACCACCTAGTGGTGGTGACGTCACCTAGTGGTGGTGACGTCACCTAGTGGTGGTGACGTCACCTAGTGGTGGTGACGTCGACGCCACCTAGTGGTGGTGCCGTCACCACCTAGTGGTGGTGACGTCACCTAGTGGTGGTGACGTCACCTAGTGGTGGTGACGTCACCTAGTGGTGGTGACGTCACCACCACTAGGTGGCGGAGGGCGGCTGTCGTCGTTGACGAGTCTCCGTGCGTCTGCGTGGGGTGGGCGGGCGGCGCCTGGGGGGGTTTGAACTCTCGCGCGGATGTCTGCGTCGTCGCAGGCGAAGCGACGGACGAGCGCGACGGTGGACGCCTGTGCGCCGCGTGCGCCGATGACCCCGGCGGATACTTTGACGCGGAGCCACGAGGCGGCACAGACGACAACGGCGACGACTCGGGCAGTCGCACGCCGGGGGGCTGCGTGCGCTGCGGCGAGCCGCTCGGAGACCCTCCGGAGACGACGCCGCCGACGCCGGCACCGACGCCGCGTCGCGCCGGTGCCGGTGCCAAGGCGGAGCGCCGGGCGTCCCACGAATGCGCCGAATGCGGCCGCGCCTTCTCGAGCAACTCGAACCTGGTGCGGCACTCGCGCATCCACAGCGGCGAGCGTCCGTTCGCGTGCGCCGAGTGCGGCAAGGGCTTCGCCGACCCCTACCGGCTGAAGGCGCACGCCGCCACGCACTCGGGCGGGTGGCGGCACGCGTGCGCCGAGTGCGGGAAGGCCTTCTCGTGCCCCTCCAAGCTGAGGACCCACGCCGCCACGCACACGGGCGAGCGTCCGCACGTCTGCGGCCAGTGCGGCCGCGGCTTCTCGCAGCGCTCCAACCTCAAGCAGCACGCGCTGACGCACGCGGCCGAGAAGGCGCACGCGTGCGCCGAGTGCGGCAAGCGCTTCTCGCACCCCTCCTACCTGCGCGCGCACTCCATCACGCACACGGGGGACACGCGGCACTCGTGCGGCGAGTGCGGCAAGAAGTTCACGCGGCGCTCCAACCTGGAGGCGCACGCCCGCATCCACACGGGCGAGCGTCCGCACGCCTGCCCCGTGTGCGGCAAGCGCTTCCTGCACCGCTCCTACCTCAAGCTGCACGCCGCCACGCACACGGGCGAGCGTCCGCACGCCTGCGACGAGTGCGGCAAGCGCTTCACGCAGCGCTCCAACCTGGAGCGGCACGCCGCCATCCACGCGGGCGAGCGTCCGCACGCCTGCCCCGACTGCGGGAAGGCCTTCGCGCACCGCTACTACCTCAAGCAGCACTCGTACGTGCACGCCGGGGAGAGGCCCCACGCGTGCCCCGTCTGCGGCAAGGGCTTCGCCCACCCCTCGCTGCTGGAGAAGCACGCGGCGGCGCACGCCCCGTCCCCGCCTCACTCGTGCGGCGAGTGCGGCCGCGGCTTCGCGCACCGCTACAACCTGGAGGCCCACCGCAGGACGCACACGGGGGAGCGGCCGCACGCGTGCAAGGAGTGCGGGAAGCGCTTCGCGATGCAGTCCGGGCTCGAGCGTCACTTCCGCACGCACACGGGCGAGCGGGCATACGCGTGCGCCGAGTGCGGCAAGGCGTTCTCGCAGAGCTCGCACCTGCGGGTGCACGCGCGCACCCACACCGGCGAGCGGCCGTACGTGTGCCGGGAGTGCGGCAAGGGCTTCTCGCACAGCTCCAAGCTGCGGCGGCACGGCAAGGTGCACGCCGCCCGCTGCTGAGGCACAGTGGTGGTGGGGGGGGTGGTGGGGGTGGTGGGGGGGGGGGGGGGGTGGTGGTGGTGGTGGTGGGGGGGGGTGGTGGTGGGGGGAGTCTCGTAAGGTCACAGAGACCCATAGACCACTCGGACAGAGACCCAGAGACTGGCACCGAGACCCGTAGACTACTTGCACAGAGACCCATAGACTCATCACACAGAGACCCACAGACTACTCGCACAGAGACCCATAGACTGGCACAGAGACCCGTAGACTCGCACAGAGACCCATAGACTGGCACAGAGACCCACAGACTACTCACACAGAGACCCATAGACTCACACAGAGACCCATAGACTACTCGGACAGAGAGAGCCGTAGGCTCACACACAGACCCATAGACTCACATAGAGAACCCTTGACTCGCATAGAATTAGAATATCGGCTTTATCTCCACGCAACTATGAACATTACTCTCATATATCAGAGCGTTGCCATCTGCTGTGAGTGGACCAGAGTGCCACTTGAAGAACAATCGATCTCTGAGGTAGTTAATGTGAAAACCTCTTTGGTTCTTTGGGTAAAGTGACGTATAAAGATAAAATAGTAAATTAAATAATAGCATACTACGACGTTTCGATTGCAACACAAGCAATCGTCATCGGGTATAAATGAAATAGCAACAAAAATCTAACCAGAAAACTATAGACAGACATATAAGCAGGCAGATATCACCAAGATACACAGAGAGAGCAACACATAGGCACACAGAGAGAGAACGTCTCTGTGGCGAGGCCTTGTGTGCCTACGTGTTGCTCTCTCTCTGTGTATCTTGGTGATATCTGTCTGCCTATATGTCTGTCTATAGTATTTCTGTTTAGATTTTTGTTGCTATTTCATTTATACCCGATGACGATTGCTTGTGTTGCAATCGAAACGTCGTAGTATGCTAGTATTTGATTTATTATTTTATCTTCATACGTGACTTTACCGAAAGAACCACAGAGTAATTCCTGCAGTCACGAAAGCTCCAAAATTAAGATTGTGAAAACCACTGCGACTGTTGGCCATGCTGTGTGGACCAGAGCGGTCACTTGAAGATAGAAGGAACCTTGGAGGTAGTTCTGTTATATCCACTTCCACGTCACGATACCGGAGATTGAGGTCCGCGGGAGTGTTGGAAGCCAGGAAAAGGACCCATTGCATACGCATGTAAACTATGAACTGTTTTATTCTACCAGGTAAGGTCCACTGAGCCACGTGGCTCTTTCAGAAGCGACCTGGCGATGACAAACGCGAGAGAGAGAGACGTTGAACTTCAAATATATAACAGGCGTCGGGGTCGGGATGGAACCCACGACCTCCTGTACACCAGGCGAGGTAGTCAACATCTGGCCACCGTGATGATGATGAGAGACACAAACTCCAAATACACAGCAGCAGGCGTCGTCAGGATCGAGATCGAACCCACGACCTCCTGCGTACCAGGCGAGGTAGTCAACATCTCCTAGCCACCGTGATGATGAGAGAGAAACACAAACTCCAAATCTACAGCAGCAGGCGTCGTCAGGGTCTGGATTGAACCCACGACTTCCTGCGTACCAGGCGAGATAGTGAACATCTCCTAGCCACCGTGATGATGATGAGAGAGAGACACAAACTCCAAATACACAGCAGCAGGCGTCGTCAGGGTCGGGATGGAACCCACGACCTCCTGCGTACCAGGCGAGGTAGTCAACATCTCCTAGCCACCGTGATGATGATGATGAGAGAGAAACACAAACTCCAAATACACAGCAGGCGTCAGGGTCTGGATCGAACCCACGACCTCCTGCACACCAGGCGAGGTAGTCAACATCTCCCAGCCACCGTGATGAGAGAAACACAAACTCCAAATACACAGCATGCGTCAGGGTCGGGATAGAACCCACGACCTCCTGCACACCAGGCGAGGTAGTCAACATCTAGCCACCGTGGCGCCCAAGTCGTGAGCGCGCTGTCCAGGTGTGTGAACTCCTCCGCTCCACTCTCCACCACTGCCCCCCCAATCGCTCACCGCGGAGTGAGTGGGGGGTGAGTTCTCCTATAAACGCCACGTGTTGTGCTCATGGCGCGAATTGGACGAGATAAGGGACCGTCCATAAATGACGTCACGCGATTTTGGACGATTTTTGACCGCCCGCCCGCCCCCCCCTCCATCGTCACACGGCGTCACAAAAAGTCGGAAGGATTTGAAACGATGGCCCTCTTCTCTCCGCTCTCGAAGGTTCCGTGTCGTTGACGATGCGACAGTGGATTGTTGTCTTCTGCTGTTGGGGATTTCCTTTGGGTGGCGTAGAACTAAATGACTTTGCTCATAGTGCAGCTTTAAGCAATTAGTAGCGATGCTCTGTAGACGTGTGTGCGTGTGTGTGTATGTACATATACGGGGAGCGGTGGGTGTAGTGGTTAGCGCGCTGCACTACGAACTTGGCGACCCGGGTTCGATTCCCGCTCACGGCAAACACCAGTGACGATTTTATCTGAACCGGTCCTGGGCCTCCCCTAGGTCGACTCAGCCTCAAATGAGTACCTGTTGCAGTGTGTAAACATCGCCGCTAGGGAGACAAAGGCGGTCGGGCGTGGTGCTGGCCACCCACCCCCTCGTGTGCCGTTCCGGCCTTCATAGGTGCTCGCTCACAGCACTTGCCCCTACAGTCTGTTAAGGCTATACGGGGGATCTTTGTCTTTGTACATATACCTAGCTGTGCGTATGGTGACCAGTGATCAGGATCAGGACCGGTTCAGATAACACTGGTCCGGTTCAGATTACACTGGTCCGGTTCAGATAACACTGGTCAACACACTTTTTCTGGCATAAGGTATTCCAACGGTTTCAAGGTAATTTTAGGGTGCCGATTCCAAATCTGGCATCAGTTTTTGTCCATCACATCAGGTTTTTGAGATATCAAATATTGCATTTTCAATAAAAACTGCAGAAGAAAGATATTAAGTAAATGTGGATATCTACATAAAATGATATTATAAACGCACTCTCCTAAAAATACAGCGCCATATTTTAACACTAAAGCAGTCACCGACTCGCAACAACTTGCAATCATAAGTGACAGAGTTAATTTCAGGTAAAATCAATGAAAATGAGGTATGCCGAGAGCATAAAAATGAGATGTGATAGAGCAAATCTGTGATCAGATTTGCAATCGGCACCCTGAAATTAGTCTAAAACAGCTGCAAAAGTCCAGGCCAGAAAAAAAAAATGCTCACCAGTGTTATTTTAGAATACGACGTTTCGATTGCAACACAAGCAACCATCATCAGCTACGAATGAACGAGCTGACAAACATAGCGAACTTAGAAATAAAATGCGATACAACCCAGAGAGTCGCAAAAGTCCAGGCCAGAAATTCTTTTTTGACCAGTTTTATTATCTGAACCGGTCCTGGGGCTCCTCCCCTAAGTAGACTCAGCCTCTAATGAGTACCTGGTGCGGTGGGTAGTAAACATCGCCACTGGGGAGACAAAGAGAGAGAGGGAGACGCAGACTCCAAATGTGCGGAGTTGGGATCGAACCCACGACCTGTATACCAGGCGAGGGAGTTGACATCTTGGCAACACGACGCCCCGAATAGCACTGCGTGGCACATTGGAGATGTTGGTTGGGGTGTCGCTTTGCCTAGGAGCTCCCCCAGTGGCATCCATCCCTCCGCATCGCTAATAAACCACACAGTGTAACCGATGTTCACCAAGAACATCCCCCCAAAATGTTCTTAGGTTTTTTCGGTAAAGTCGCGTAGGTAAAACATTTAAATTAATAAAAGTAAAATAAAATAAAAATCACGACGTTTCGGAGGCAACACAAGCCTCCGTCTTCAGGTGGAACCGTCACAGCACGATAGCTGTATCAAGTGAGAGAAATTATAGAGACACGGTTTTCCTGTAATTTCTCTCACTTGATACAGCAATCGTGCTGTGACCGTTCCAACTGAAGACGGAGGCTTGTGTTGCCTCCGAAACGTCGTGATTTTTATTTTATTTTTATTTTACTTTTATTAATTTTGATGTTTTACCTACGCGACTTAACCGAAAAAACCTAAGAATATGAATCCTTGCAGTCACGAAAGCTTCAAATCTAGAATCCCCCAAATGCTCAAAACAATCGCCCTGCAAATCACTCAACACCACAGTAGCAGCAGCAGCACTATCACCACCACCCACACTACCCCCTACTGCAAACACCTCTTGCCAAGCTCCCTTGAGACTCTCCGTGAGGCTTTCCTGGCCCTAAACCAATCGAGCCGGTCACAACAACAACAACACGAGTGTTAACAATAAAAGATATGTAAGTAATGGAATATGAATCCACTTTCTCCCGCAATTGCCCCCCTCTCCCTCCCTTGATCTCTTCCCCAGACATCCACAGCACGATGAAGGTTCCTCTTGCTGGGGGGGGTCCCAATGCCTCCTCCCAGCCCTCCTGTCTTGTAACGTGTCGCTCGTATTGCGGTCCGCGTAATGCCGCCCGTCTCTGCTGGGGGCTGGCGGTAGGACCGGTGCCAAACAGGTCCCTGCGGGGTGGGCTGGTAGGAACGAACAAATACGATACGAAGGGAGAGTTTGAGGCCTAGTTCTAGGCTTTAGGCCTAGCTGTAGGCTTTAGGCCGCTGTGAGTTAATTTTAATTTAAATGTTTTAATTATTAATGTAAAAGCTTTAAATGTAAATGTTTCTATTTAAAAAAAACATCAGGGAATGTAACATTGTTAAACATTAACTCCCTTTAACACACGCGGGGGTACGATACGAAGGGAGAGTTTGAGGCCTAGTTCTAGGCTTTAGGCCTAGCTGTAGGCTTTAGGCCGCTGTGAGTTAATTTTTAATTTAAATGTTTTAATTAAAAACTATCTCAGGGAATTATAAGGGAATGTTACACTTGTTTAGCCAGGGAAGCCTCACTGAGTCTAAAGGTTTTTGTAGGGTCCTGCCAAGTGTTTGCAGTAGGGGGCCATGTTGCTACACCTAATCGGACATCGGACGGACGGACGATATAATCTATTGTAGACTGGTTCACTTCGTTCCTACCGGTATAAACAAATCGCCTCTTGACACCGCCTCTTTGCCCGCAGAGGACCGTGTAAGCGGAGCAATTGGTTAAAGCTAGAGGGAAGGAAGTTCTGGTAAAGAAATCCGCGAGTTGAAGCCCGCTAAGCACGGGGATAGAAGGGGAAATATCCGAGGGGTGGACAAAATCCACACTCGTGACGATACCCAACAAAGGAGGTCTCATAGATTCTAAAAAAATTAACCCGTAAAAGCAAAGTTTTTCACTGTAAATCTTTTATATGCGTGGCGGCTAGAGTCCTCTCGTCCTCTGGCTTGAGATGGCTGCCACCTATGGGTCAGATGATTGCCTGCCACCATTAAGCAATTGGTAATTAAATATAAAAAAAATTCCCCTAAAAAGTGTTACATTTTGGAAAAAAATTTTCACGAAAATTAATTGTCACGCACAACGAGTCTGTGTGCAAAATGTCAGCTCGATTGGATCACGGGAAGTGGGTTAAAAAACGACCGAAAGATTTGCACGGTCGTAAGCGCGCAAGCAAGCAAGCGAACTTAATATAAAGGATTTAAAAATAGATGACAACGATGGCACTAATGAGCTACGTGTGTGCAAGGTACTGATGAGAGTACTATTACATTGATTAAAAGCGCAGACTGAGGATCGTTTGGTGGATGAACAGGCAGGGTTTAGGAAAGCTAGCAACACAGTTTAGGAAAGGTAGGGACACAGTACAGAAAATATTGATGTTAAGGCTTAAAGCAGAGAAAGCAAAGATAATAGGTTGGTTTACAACTGTATCAAGTAAATGAGAAATTCCAAGAGATCCGACCCCGTATTTATTTACTTGATACAGCGAGCGTGCTGTGACGGTTCCACCTGAAGACGGAGGCTTGTGTTGCCTCCGAAACGTCGTGATTTTAATTTTTATTTTTTACCTACGTGACTTTACCGAAAAAACCCAGGAATATGAATCTTTGCAGTCACGAAAGCTTCAAATCTAGAATGGTTTACAACTAGTTTCATACATTTCCAGAAAGCATTCGATTCGACGAAGCAAGATCTAACGCGGGCAACATTAAAATCATGCAGAGAATGGGAAAAGGCCGAGATTTTACAGGGTGTTGGTGAAGGGTCAAAGTCGGCAAGGAAAGTTTGGACGGGAAGTAGAAGAACGGTTCCCAACAACAATCACCAAACGTACTGGGAAAGAGCGATGGATGCCATGCGTGGCACACTGGCAAACGAGGTACCAATGGAGTGTTGTTGTTGTTGTTCTTCTTCTTGGTTCTTTCGGTAAAGTCACGTAGACGGGAAGTAATAAAATAATAAAAATAAAACACAATAAAATAATTCTCACGACGTTTCGGCCACAACGCAAGCAGCCGTCTTCAGGTGAAAACCAGGTCCGTCGAGGCGACAGACTCTTACTTCCCTTCTACGTGACTTTACCGAAAGAACCAAGAAGATGAATCCCTGCAGTCACGAAAGAAGCTTTAAATCGAAAGTTGTTGTTGTTGTTATTGTTCGGGGAAAGTTTGGAAGGGATTGGAAAGAGAGAAAGAGCTCACGGGGAATGTCTTGACGACGACATCACAAGAGATTGGTGCCAGAGAGACGTGGCCACCGCTTGGGCGGATTGGAACGACAAGACCCAAGAGGAAAGTGGAAAAGAACAAAATTACGAAATGCGAAGTGGGCCCCTACAGGCTCTCTGCGCAGCCATGGATTGGGGTGATGTTGATGCACTACGCTATACACTACACTATATACTACACTATACTACTACTATACACTACACTATACACTACACTATACACTACACTATACACTACACTATACTACTATACACTACACTATACACTACACTATATACTACGCTATATACTACACTATACTACTACTATACACTACGCTATACACTACACTATATACTACACTATACACTACTATACACTATACTATACACTACGCTATACACTACACTATATACTACACTATACACTACTATACACTACACTATACATTACACTATATACTACTATACACTACTATACACTATACTATACACTATACACTACGCTATATACTACACTATATACCACACTATACTACTATATACTATACACTATATACTACTATACACTACGCTATACACTACGCTATACACTGCACTATACTACTACTATACACTACACTATATACTACGCTATACACTACACTATACACTACTATACACTACACTATACACTACACTATACACTACTATACACTACACTATACACTACACTATATACTACACTATACTACTACTATACACTACGCTCTACACTACACTATATACTACACTATACTACTACTATACACTACACTATACACTACGCTATACACTACGCTATATACTACTATACACTACACTATATACTACACTATATACTACACTATACTACTATATACTATACACTACGCTATACACTACGCTATACACTACTCTATACACTGCACTATACACTACACTATATACTACACTATACTACTACTATACACTACGCTCTACACTACACTATATACTACTATACACTACTATACACTATACTATACACTACGCTATACACTACACTATATACTACACTATACTACTATATACTATACACTATATACTACTATACACTACGCTATACACTACGCTATACACTACTCTATACACTGCACTATACACTACACTATACACTACACTATACTACTACTATACACGACACTATACACTACACACTACACTATACTACTACACACTACACTCCTATACACTACACTATATACTACACTAACTACTACTATACACTACACTATACACTACGCTATACACGACACTATACACTACACACTACACTATACTACTACTGTACACGACACTATACACTACACTATACACTACGCTATATACTACTATACACTACACTATACACTACTATACACTATACTATACACTACTATACACTATACTATACACTACTATACACTATACTATACACTACTATACACTACACTATACTACTACTATACACTACACTATACACTACGCTATACACGACACTATACACTACACTATACACTACACTATACACTACACTATACACTACACTATACACTACACTACTACTGGACACGACACACTACACTATACTACTGCTGTATGGACAGCGTGCATGACGCTTGCCCAGACAAAGGGGACTTCCCCTTACAGACTATAAAACCAGCACCACCACCTCCTCACCACCACCACCACCTTCCACTCAAGCCAACAACTCTCCTTACTACAGGTAAAGTGAAGTTCAATGTTCATTTATTCCATTTATTTATTTATTTTCTGTGTCTTGGTTTTTTTGTATGCTTTAATGCATGTAATTACTGTAAACTTCGTGTAGAAATGCTTTACAGTGAGACATTTCTTGTGTCTGGAACCAATTGATGTCATCTTCTTGGTTCTTTCGGTAAAGTCGTCACGTAGAAGGGAAATAATAAAATAATAAAAATAAAATACAATTCTCACGACGTTTCGGCCACAACGCAAGCAGCCGTCCTCAGGTGAAGAACAGGTCTGTCGAGAAGACAGTCTGAATGAAACACCACCAGGCTTGGAGCGACTATTTAAGCTGCTGGGTTGGAGGGGGGGAGAGCGCCTTGACAAAATAATTTGCGTATCGTTTTTGCGAAACGTCGTGAGAATTGTATTTTATTATTTCCCTTCTACGTGACTTTAGCGAAAGAACCAAGAAGATGAATCCCTGGAGTCACGAAAGCTTTAAATCGAAATTTTATGTTTTATTTTTATTATTTTATTATTTCCCTTCTACGCGACTTTGCCGAAAGAACCAATAAGATGAATCCCTGCAGTCACGAAAGCTTTAAATCGAAAATTTATTGTTTTATTTTTATTTTATTATTTCCCTTCTACGTGACTTTACCGAAAGAAGCAAGAAGACGAATCCCTGCAGTCATGAAAGCTTTAAATCGAAAATTTATTGTTTTATTTTAATTACTTTATAATGTTTTATTTTTATTATTTTATGTTTTATTATTTAATGTTCAGAAATGTTTCATTATTTATTATTATATTATGTTTTATTTTTATTATTTTATTATTTCCCTTCTACGTGACTTTACCGAAAGAACCAAGAAGATGAATCCCTGCAGTCACGAAAGCTTTAAATCGAAAATTTATTATGTTTTATTTTAATTACTTTATAATGTTTTATTTTTATTATTTTATTAAGTTTTATTATTTAATGTTCAGAAATGTTTCATTTTTTATTATTATATTATGTTTTATTTTTATTATTTTATTATTTTCCTTCTACGTGATGACTTCACCGAAAGAACCAAGTTAGACGTCGTCTTCATGAACCCGCCTGGGCGTGCGTTTGTACGCGCGTCCATCTCGTCGGGTGGTGGAGGGTTCGAAGGAGATGATCGTGGACTGTGGTGAGTTCAGTCGGCCATGGTGTCACCCGACTGACGGTGCAGCTTGACCAGCATCACGGTGTAGACTCAAGACGTCTTGGCCTGCATCGAGATGTCTTGGCATGCATCAAGACGTCTTGGCATGCATCACGGTGTAGACTCAAGACGTCTTGACATGCATCACGGTGTAGACTCAAGACGTCTTGGCCTGCATCGAGATGTCTTGGCATGCATCAAGACGTCTTGGCATGCATCACGGTGTAGACTCAAGACGTCTTGGCATGCATCGAGACGTCTTGGCATGCATCAAGACGTCTTGGCATGCATCACGGTGTAGACTCAAGACGTCTTGGCATGCATCGAGACGTCTTGGCCTCCATCAAGACGTCTTGGCATGCATCACGGTGTAGACTCAAGACCTCTTGACCCCCCATCACGGTGTAGACTCAAGACGTCTTGGCCTGCATCAAGACGTCTTGACCCCCATCACGGTGTCTTGACCCCCATCAAGACGTCTTGACCCCCATCAAGAGGTCTTGACCCCCATCACGGTGTAGACTCAAGACGTCTTGACCCCCATCAAGACGTCTTGACCCCCATCAAGATGTCTTGACCCCCATCAAGACGTCTTGACCCCCATCAAGAGGTCTTGACCCCCATCACGGTGTAGACTCAAGACGTCTTGACCCCCATCAAGACGTCTTGACCCCCATCAAGATGTCTTGACCCGCATCACGGTGTAGACTCAAGACGTCTTGGCCTGCATCAAGACGTCTTGGCCTGCATCACAGTGTAGACTTGAGACGTCTTGACCCCCATCAAGACGTCTTGACCCGCATCACGGTGTAGACTCAAGACGTCTTGGCCCCCATCAAGACGTCTTGGCATGCATCACGGTGTAGACTTGAGACGTCTTGGCCCCCATCAAGACGTCTTGACCCCCATCATCACGGTGTAGACTTGAGACGTCTTGGCCCCCATCAAGACGTCTTGACCCCCATCATCACGGTGTAGACTTGAGACGTCTTGTCCTGCATCAAGACGTCTTGGCCCCATCATCACGGTGTAGACTTGAGACGTCTTGGCCTGCATCTTGTCGCTCGGCGCGTTTCGATCCCTCCATCTTGAGGTGGAGGCGCCTGTGACAGAGCCGGGTGAGTGGTGGGTGAGTGAGTGGTGAGTGAGTGAGTGAGTGGTGAGTGAGTGAGTAGTGGAGTGGTGAGTGAGTGGTGAGTAGTGAGTGAGTGGTGAGTGAGTGGTGAGTGGGTGGTGAGTGGGTGAGTGAGTGGGTGGTGAGTGGGTGGGTGAGTGAGTGAGTGGGTGAGTGAGTGGTGAGTGGGTGGTGAGTGGGTGAGTGAGTGGGTGGTGAGTGGGTGGTGGGTGAGTGGGTGGTGAGTGGGTGGTGAGTGAGTGAGTGAGTAGTGGAGTGGTGAGTGGGTGGGTGAGTGAGTGGGTGAGTGGTGAGTGAGTGGTGAGTGGGTGGTGAGTGGGTGGTGAGTGGGTGGTGAGTGAGTGGTGAGTGGGTGGTGAGTGGTGAGTGAGTGAGTGGGTGAGTGAGTGAGTGGGTGAGTGAGTGAGTAGTGGAGTGGTGAGTGGGTGGGTGAGTGAGTGGGTGGTGAGTGGGTGAGTGGTGAGTGAGTGGTGAGTGGGTGGTGAGTGGGTGGTGAGTGGGTGGTGAGTGAGTGAGTGGGTGAGTGAGTGAGTAGTGGAGTGGTGAGTGGGTGGGTGAGTGAGTGGGTGAGTGAGTGGTGAGTGGGTGGTGAGTGGGTGGTGAGTGAGTGGTGAGTGGGTGGGTGGTGAGTGGTGAGTGGGTGGTGAGTGAGTGGGTGGTGAGTGAGTGGTGAGTGAGTGGTGAGTGAGTGAGTAGTGGGTGGTGAGTGAGTGGTGAGTGGGTGGTGAGTGAGTAAGTGACTGGTGAGTGAGTGGTGAGTGGGTGGTGAGTGGGTGAGTGGTGAGTGAGTGGTGAGTGAGTGGTGAGTGGGTGGTGAGTGGGTGGTGAGTGGGTGGTGAGTGAGTGGTGAGTGGGTGGTGAGTGGGTGGGTGGTGAGTGGTGAGTGGGTGGTGAGTGAGTGGGTGGTGAGTGGTGAGTGAGTGGTGAGTGAGTGAGTAGTGGGTGGTGAGTGAGTGGGTGGTGAGTAAGTGACTGAGTGGTGAGTGAGTGGTGAGTGAGTGGTGAGTGGGTGGTGAGTGGGTGAGTGGTGAGTGAGTGGTGAGTGGGTGGTGAGTGGGTGGTGAGTGAGTGAGTGAGTAGTGAGTGGGTGGGTGGTGAGTAGTGGAGTGGTGAGTGGGTGGGTGAGTGAGTGGTGAGTGGGTGAGTGAGTGGTGAGTGGGTGGTGAGTGGGTGGTGAGTGAGTGAGTGGGTGAGTGAGTGGGTGGTGAGTGAGTAAGTGACTGAGTGGTAGAGTGAGTTAGTGGTGAGTGAGTGGGTGGTGAGTGGGTGGTAGAGTGACTGAGTGAGTGTTGAGGGAGTGAGTGAGTGGTAGAGTGAGTTAGTTGTGAGTGAGTGAGTAGTGAGTGGGTGGTGAGTGGGTGGGTGAGTGAGTGGTGAGTGGGTGAGTGAGTGGTGAGTGGGTGGTGAGTGGGTGGTGAGTGAGTGAGTGGGTGGTGAGTGAGTAAGTGACTGAGTGGTAGAGTGAGTTAGTGGTGAGTGAGTGGGTGGTAGAGTGACTGAGTGAGTGTTGAGGGAGTGAGTGAGTGGTAGAGTGAGTTAGTTATGAGTGAGTGAGTAGTGAGTGGGTGGTGAGTGGGTGAGTGAGTGAGTGAGTGGGTGAGTGAGTGAGTGAGTGGGTGGTGAGTGAGTAAGTGACTGAGTGGTAGAGTGAGTTAGTGGTGAGTGAGTGGGTGGTGAGTGGGTGAGTGAGTGAGTGGGTGGTGAGTGGGTGGTAGAGTGACTGAGTGAGTGTTGAGGGAGTGAGTGGTAGAGTGAGTTAGTTGTGAGTGAGTGAGTAGTGAGTGGGTGGTGAGTGGGTGAGTGAGTGAGTGGGTGAGTGAGTGAGTAAGTGACTGAGTGGTAGAGTGAGTTAGTGGTGAGTGAGTGAGTAGTGAGTGGGTGGTGAGTGAGTGGGTGGTGAGTGGTGAGTGAGTGGTGAGTGAGTAAGTGAGTGAGTGGTAGAGTGAGTTAGTGGTGAGTGAGTGAGTGAGTGGGTGGTAGAGTGAGTTAGTGGTGAGTGAGTTAGTGGTGAGTGGGTGGGTGAGTGAGTGGTGAGTGAGTGAGTGAGTGGTGAGTGACTGAGTGGTGAGTGACTGAGTGAGTGTTGAGGGAGTGAGTGAGTGGGTGGTGAGTGAGTGGGTGAGTGAGTGGTAGAGTGAGTTAGTGGTGAGTGAGTGGGTGGGTGAGTGAGTGGGTGGGTGAGTGAGTGGTGAGTGAGTGAGTGGTGAGTGACTGAGTGACTGAGTGGGTGGTGAGTGAGTGGTAGAGTGAGTGAGTGGTGAGTGAGTGGGTGGTGAGTGAGTAAGTGACTGAGTGGTAGAGTGAGTTAGTGGTGAGTGAGTGGGTGGTGAGTGGGTGGTAGAGTGACTGAGTGAGTGTTGAGGGAGTGAGTGAGTGGTAGAGTGAGTTAGTTGTGAGTGAGTGAGTGGTGAGTGGGTGGTGAGTGAGTGGTGAGTGACTGAGTGGTAGAGTGAGTTAGTTGTGAGTGAGTGAGTGGTGAGTGGGTGGTGAGTGGTGAGTGACTGAGTGGTAGAGTGAGTTAGTGGTGAGTGAGTGAGTGGTGAGTGGGTGGTGAGTGAGTGGTGAGTGACTGAGTGGTAGAGTGAGTTAGTGGTGAGTGAGTGAGCGGGTGAATGAGTGAATCTATTTAATTCCATCACAATACGTAACTTGCAACACCTCACCCATCATCATCCTTAAGGGAAAGAACGGTGATCCGATCTCTGACCCCCAGGAACGTTTCCCGTGGTCCAACGCTCCATTCTCTGTCCGTCTGCTACAGCAGAGGTGTAGGGGATTCCAACAGGACCTCACACCTCTGCTGTGTTGACCTGGTCAAGGCCTATGATATCGATCAGTATGCCTGGGCTCTGGGTTGTTCTTCCAGATATTGGTGGTGTCAGTGACCAATCTTAATTTTGGAGCTTTCGTGACTGCAGCAATTATTCTTTGTTTCTTTCGGTTAAGTCACGTCTAAAGATAAAACAATAAAATAAAATAATAGCGACGTTTCGATTACAACACAAGCAATCGTCATCAGGCATAAAAGAAATAGCAACAAAAATCTAACTGTCTATAGTTTTCTAGTTAGATTTTTGTTGCTATTTCTTTTATGCCTGATGACGATTGCTTGTGTTGTAATCGAAACGTCGCTATTATTTTATTTTAATTTATTATTTTATCTTTAGACGTGACTTAACCGAAAGAAACAAAGAATAAGGTGTCAGTGACCGTCTGCTCCCAAATCAGTTCGGGGGCTTTGCATTGGTGAGCGGCAGGCCCAGATGGAGCTAGACTTCGGCAAGGTAATCTATCCTTTTTACCGGGTAAAAGGGTAAAGGTATCGACATGCCAAGGGGTAAGGTAAAGGGTACAGGGTAAAGGTAGCGTGAAGTATTACCCGGTAAATACGGCGCCTTGTTTACCGCTAGAAGCTCCGTGGCGCAGTCCGTGGCCTCCATTTAATAAGTAATATTTACAATCATATAGTTTTTTAAACACGCTTTAATGAAATGTACCGTGCTAGTAATGGCAGAACTTCACGACTCCAGGAAGTGGCCCCAAAGCTTGCCATAACGTAAGGGGCCGTGCCCAATTACAGCC
>NC_136329.1:9116966-9254585 GCF_964198595.1 Lampetra fluviatilis
AAGCAGCCGTCCTCAGGTGGAGAACAGGTCTGTCGAGAAGACAGACCTGTTCTCCATTCAGACTCTGTCTTCTCGACAGACCTGTTCTCCACCTGAGGACGGCTGCTTGCGTTGTGGCCGAAACGTCGTGAGAATTGTATTATTTTATGTTTTATTTTTATTATTTTATTATTTCCCTTCTATGTGACTTTACCGAAAGAACCAAGAAGATAAATAGACTTTGTAATAAATGTTTTCTCCTACAACATCAGAGTGCAGCGCCACGTTAAATATAATATGCCTACAGTTATATGTTTGCGACATAGAATTGTAATGTATGACTTACTGTTAGTAGCTCAGCTTATTGCAGAGTATATTTAGTATACTGATGATACTGATGTAGTTTATATTTTAGTTTTTTACGTGGTGGTATAGCTGCTGCAGCCCCTTACTATTCAAACTCCTTCCCTCTATTACTGCTAACCCTACTCCCTCCCTTTGATGCTGCTAATCCTACATAATGCACGGGCATAATATGACTTTGAAACCCCCCCCCCACCTCCTACGCATTCCACAAGTAGTGACTAATCCCATATCTGCATTTCTCATAAATATTCTAAATTCCTCTGTTGATATGCAAATTCCTTTGTCAAGGCGCCCCTTATCCCCTCCAACCCAGCTTAAATATACGCTGCCAAGCTTGGTGGTGCCCATTCAGACGCTGTCTTTCTTCACCTGAGGACGGCTGCTTGCGTTGTGGCCGAAACGTCGTGAGAATTGTATTATTTTATGATGTTTTATTTTTATTATTTTATTATTTCCCTTCTACGTGATGACTTTACCGAAAGAACCAAGAAGATGAATCCCTGCAGTCACGAAAGCTTTAAATCGGAATTTTATTCTGTTTTATTTTTATTATTTAATTATTTCCCTTCTACGTGACGACTTTAACCGAAAGAACCAAGATAGACCACACGAGCTGGTTAACATCTCCCAGCCACCGTCGCGCCACTCCCGCTAACCGATCGATCCGCGTCGCCCCCGGCGCACGTTAACCACCGCCGGCGTCGCCGTTTATTTCTGTGTCTCACGGAAACCGGCGAAGGCGACGACGACGACGGCGACGACGGCGAGCGGAAGAGGAGGAAGCGAGGCGGCGGCGTTGCCGCCGCGAGGACGCACGAGTGCGGCGAGTGCGGCAAATCCTTCTCGAGCAAGTTCAGCCTGACGCGTCACGCCGTCACGCACTCGGGGGAGCAGCCGCACGTCTGCCCCGTGTGCGGCAAGGGCTTCTCCTACCGCCAGAGCCTGGCGGCCCACGCGCGCACCCACACCGGCGAGCGTCCGCACGCCTGCCCCGCCTGCGGCAAGCGCTTCGCCGAGCGCTCGGGCCTGGAGGTCCACTCGCGGACGCACACGGGCGAGCGTCCGCACGCCTGCCCCGAGTGCGGACGGGCCTTCTCCCACCACAGCAACCTCAAGAACCACCGGCGGTCGCACTCGGACGAGCGCCCCTTCTCCTGCGAGCTGTGCGGCAAGCGCTTCGCCAAGAGCTCCGTGCTGCGGATGCACTACCGCACGCACTCGGGAGAGAGGCCTCACGTCTGCGCCGAGTGCGGCCGGGGATTCACGCAGAGCTATGACCTGACGGAGCACCGGCGCACGCACACGGGGGAGCGTCCGCACGCTTGCGACGAGTGCGGAAAGCGCTTCTCCCGCAGGGAGTACCTCAAGGTGCACGGGCTCACGCACACGGGAGAGAAGCCGTACGCCTGCGACGACTGCGGCAAGCGCTTCACCCGGCGGGAGTACCTCAAGGTGCACGCCAGGAAGCACGAGAGCGAGGGGGCGCCCCCGGCGCTGGGAGCCGGTCGCGAGTGAACGCCACGACACGCTGCCGATAGTGGCGAGGTAGAAGTTGCCGATCGCGTGGCTGTGTGCGTGTGGTGATGCCACCGCCGCTTAGCGGTGAATGGCGGCTACGTAGAAGGGAAGTAATAAAATAATAAAAACAAAACATAACAAAATAATATTATTCTCACGACGTTTCGGCCACAACGCAAGCAGCCGTCCTCAGGTGAAGAGAACGGCTGCTTGCGTTGTGGCCGAAACGTCGTGAGAATTATGTTATTTTGTTATGTTTCATTATTTATTATTATATTATGTTTTATTTGTATTATTTTATTATTTCCCTTCTACGTGACTTTACCGAAAGAACCAAGAAGATGAATCCCTGCAGTCACGAAAGAAGCTTTAAATCGAAATTTTATTATGTTTTATTTTTATTATATTATTATTTCCCTTCTACGTGACTTTACCGAAAGAACCAAGGAGATGAATCCCTGCAGTCACGAAAGCTTTAAATCGAAATTGAATGGCGGTTGTTGTTGTTGTGTGGGGAGCGGTGGTGTAGCGGTCAACGCTACGAGCACGGCGACCCGAGTTCGATTCCCGCTTACGGCCACCACTGGTGACGATTATTTCAACCGGTCCTGGGCCTCTCCTAGGTCGACTCAGCCTCAAACAAGTAACTGGTGCGTTGTGTGTGAACATCGCCACTTGGGAGACAAAGGCGGCGGGGCGTGGTGAATCCAAGTCCCGGGCGAAGCCGGGTGGTACAGCTCGTACCTGATGATCTCTTGTGATGTATAACCTCGTGCCACGGAAGATCTCTCCTCTAGTTCAGCAGTTCTCACCTGATGACGGTCGCCTGGGGGTTGCGATCGAATCGTCGCGATCTGTGATGTCTCTGAAAGTGTTGTTGTTGTTGTTCGGGGAAAGTTTGTAAGGAACAGGAAAGAGACGAAGAGCTCACAGACGATGTCTAGACGACGACATCGCAAGCGATTGGTGCCAGACGTGGCCACCACAACACACGACGGAATGTGCAGTGGACACCTGCAGGGCTCTCTGTGCCCAGCCCGTGGATTGGGATGATGATGTTGATGCACTACGCTATACACTACTACACAGTATACTACTATACACTACACTATACACTACTATACACTACGCTATACACTACTATACACTACGCTATACACTACTATACACTACGCTATACACTACTATACACTACGCTATACACTACTATACACTACGCTATACACTACTATACACTACGCTATACACTACTATACACTACGCTATACACTACTATACACTACGCTATACACTACTATACACTACGCTATACAGTACTATACACTACGCTATACACTACTATACACTACGCTATACACTACTATACACTACGCTATACACTACTATACACTACGCTATACACTACTATACACTACGCTATACACTACTATACACTACGCTATACACTACTATACACTACACTATACACTACTATACACTACGCTATACACTACTATACACTACACTATACACACTACACTACACTATACACTACTACACACTACACTACACTATACACTACTATACACTACACTATACACTACTATACACTACTATACACTATACACTACTATACACTACTATACACACTACACACTACACTACACTATACACTACTATACACTACACTATACACTACACTACACTATACACTACTACACACTACACTATACTATACACTACTACACACTACACTATACACTACTACACACCACTATACACTACACTATACACTACTACACACTACACTATACACTACTACACACTACACACTACACTACACTATACACTACTATACACTACGACGGAGCCAGGCCATTGCTGCTTTGGATCTTCCACGTACAGTCTGGTTCTCCTGTAGCCGGCGGTTGTTGCGTTACTAAAGAACAGCGCGTTATGTAAAAGTCGCGTTATAATCTATAATACAGGGAGCAAAGCATCGTTCGCGATAACACGCGAGATGCGTGGGTAGTGTCGCGTCTAGAAGTATCCAGCAGCATCCCGATGCCTCGCGCGTGTTCACGATGACGATGCCACCGCTTCTCCCTACTCGCGTTACAATCTCTGGATCCAATCCGTGTCGTTTAAAAACGCCTTCCCTAACACGACGTTCATCGCGTTGCTGCAGATATCGGATTCGCGTTCTGAAAACAACCACCACCACCTCGGCGCGGTGGGGGAGAAACGCAGGCTGGAGTTGCTTATTCGCGATGTCGTGAGTTTTTTGTGAAATAGCCACCAGCCATGCCCTGTTGTGCTTTGCTTGGAGGAGCTCATTATACCGGTAGGAACGAAGTGAACCAGCCTACAATAGATTATATCGTCCGTCCGTCCGATGTCCGATTAGGTGTAGCAACATCGCCCCCTACTGCAAACACTTGGCAGGACCCTACAAAAACCTTTAGACTCGGTGAGGCTTCCCTGGCTAAACAAGTGTAACATTCCCTTATAATTCCCTGAGATAGTTTTTAATTAAAACATTTAAATTAAAAATTAACTCACAGCGGCCTAAAGCCTACAGCTAGGCCTAAAGCCTAGAACTAGGCCTCAAACTCTCCCTTCGTATCGTACCCCCGCCATTTCATTTTATTATAGCCATTCATTTGTTCGTTCCTACCAGCCCACCCCGCAGGGACCTGTTTATCGTCGTCGTCGTCATTTAGCGTATACGGTAGTAACGATTATCACCGCGATGTGTGGAGTAGCTCTGCTCGTGTGATGTTTGTGATAAACGCCGCCTCCCATTGCCACCACCCCCTGTTGTGGGTTTTTGTTGCCGTTGATCGAGTCGCATGGCGGGAGGGAAAGAAACGGAGGACCCGGAGAAAATTCCACGCGACCACGAGGCGAGAGAGAGAGACACGCAAACTCCGAATATACAGCAGCAGGCGTCGGGATGGAACCCACGACCTCCAGCATACCGGGCGATGTAGTTAACATCTCGCCACCGCCGAGTTAGGAACAGGCTTTTTACCTTTAAGAATCGGATTTGGCCTCTCTGGCAATAATCCTAGGAGGTTCGCGTACCCGAAATCACGACCTAGCACCCCCCGAACATTCACCGTCCACGTCACACAGCTGAGTGCCAACATCTCAATCGGGTCTGTTGCCCGCACTCTGAATAGTCCACACACTGAGACAATTCTAGATTTGAAGCTTTCGTGACTCTAGGACCGTGGGCAATTACAGCCGACATCAGTTGAGCGTGGACAATTATAGACCCAAGCCGAAACATAACGTGTGAAAAAGAACGTTTAAAAATAAATAAATGTTTTAATGATAGAATATAGTGTTGTCATCAGTATGACTTAAGTATGCCAAGTTTGCAGTCGATACCACATTGGGAAGCGGGTTCAAATTGAGTTACAAGATTTGAGGATATGATAACGACAACAAAAAGCGTGATAATTTGTTTTTTTACCCTTCTATCTGGCAACAAAACTGACACCTTTTTTTACGAGGAGTCATGTTTGCATAGACCAGAATACCTGCAGTCATAATGCAAACAAAAAACACAACTCTGATAATGATATGCACTGTCCTTGAAGTTGATTGGTCCACACCCGAGACAGCTTTCCTTAGAGCCTAGTCTCACATGGTGTTGGACCAGATGACGCCAAAAGGCGCACAACTCAAAGGCAATGCACCATCAGAGTATGAGAGCTTGGGGCAAGCATCCACACCATTGTAACCTCATTTGCCAGTAAAAAATATAATAATTGTTTTTTTACCCTTTTATCTGGCAACAAAACTGACACGTTTTTTTACAAGGAGTCATGTTTGCATAGACCAGAATACCTGCGGTCGGAATGCAAACAAAAAACTCTGATAATGTGTGTGCACTGTCCTTGAAGTTGATTGGTCCACACCCGAGACGATTCGTAAATAGGTGCAGGTCTACAATCTTGTCCCTGACATCCTTGGAGAGCTCTTTGGTCTTGGCCATGGTGGAGAGTTTGGAATCTGATTGATTGATTGATTGCTTCTGTGAACAGGTGTCTTTTATACAGGTAACAAGCTGAGATTAGGAGATTTTTTTGTTGTTGTTGACCAGTGTTATCAGAGCGTTATCCCACAAGTCCTGCGTTCGGTTAAAGCAGACTTGATGAGGCCTCGCAATGGCCGTGCGCGTGTTGGCGTTTATTTCCAGAAAGGGTTAGAAACCCACTGTTTTCACAATCGCTCAAACGATCCACGTTCCACGTCGCCTCCGCGTTGAAAGACGGCTTGCGGCCGAACACGCGTGTCCAACAAGCTAATCACGCCGGAGTTTAATGTTCAAGCGCCCCGTGTGTTTAGCACCCAACTCGGCTACGTGCTCGCAGCGCACGCAAACCCTCGCTAACGAGAAGAGCGCGCCAATCTGCGTTTGAACCGGACGCGGGTTTTGCTTAAATACTCATTCCCTTTGCGGCGACATGATCCACACATTCGTATTATTTACATTTTCGGTTTAGAGTAAAAAATTATTTACATATTTGTGTACAACTTTATCCTGACCCCACGACCTCCGTCACGTCCACCCCGGATTCTCCACTTGTCCAATCGTCGCCGCCTGCATCGTCCGCTGCGGTACGTCCCAGGGGAGCTACGGCCGGTCCAGAAACCCCACAGCACCAACGTTCAACTACGCTGAAGAACAACAACAACAACGTCGCTCGAGAAAAGATGATTCGGCCAACGATCTCCTTGCTACTCTTAGTTCTTTCGGTAAAGTCACCGTGTAGGTAAAAAATGAAATTAAAATTAATAAAAAATAAAAACAATAAAAATCACGACGTTTCGGAGGCAACACAAGCTTCCGTCTTCAGGTGAAACTGTCACAGCAAAAAATCTGTATCAAGTGGAGAGAAGTTTCACCTGAAGACGGAAGCTTGTGTTGCCTCCGAAACGTCGTGGTTTTATTGTTTTTATTTTTTATTAATTTTAATTTCATTTTTTACCTACGTGGTGACTTTACCGAAAGAACTAAGAGTATGAATCCTTGCAGTCACGAAAGCGTCAAAGCTACGATCTCCTTGCTGCTGTGGCCGTGGCTGTGAATTTCTAGATGTCCGTTGAGCTGCTTTCGCACCGCCGTACGTAGCCAACCTTGATAATCTGTGTGTCTCTGTGTGTCTCTGTGTGTCCCTGGGGGGTCTGTGGGTCTCTGTGTGTCTCTGTGGGTCTCTGTGGGTCTCTGTGTGTCTCTGCGGGTCTCTGTGGGTCTCTGTGGGTCTCTGTGGGTCTCTGTGGGTCTCTGTGGGTCTCTGTGGGTCTCTGTGTGTTTCTGTGTGTTTCTGTGGGTCTCTGTGGGTCTCTGTGGGTCTCTGTGGGTCTCTGTGTGTTTCTGTGGGTCTCTGTGGGTCTCTGTGGGTCTCTGTGGGTCTCTGCGGGTCTCTGCGGGTCTCTGTGTGTCTCTGTGGGTCTGTGTGGGTCTCGGTGTGTCTCTGTGTGTCTCTGTGGGTCTGTGTGGGTCTCTGTGGGTCTCTGTGGGTCTCTGTGTGTCTCTGTGGGTCTCTGTGTGTCTCTGTGGGTCTCTGTGTGTCTCTGTGTGTCTCTGTGGGTCTCTGTGGGTCTCGGTGTCTGTACGTTGAACTTCCTTCGCGCCGTACGTGCCCAAGCGCGCTAATCGGAGGTGTGGGGGGGGGGGGAAAGGACAACACACTAAACACGACACCAAGTGCTGAAGAGATGAGTTTGTCAATCCAGGTGAAGGATTTTAAAGTGCACAGCTCCCAATGGCTTCCTCACATCGGAAGGAAGAGCGCGTTCCAGACGGCCGCAAAAGCAGCGCAATCTGAAAGCGCCACGCGACGATGCTTCACGCCGCTCCGTGTCGATGAGCTCAGCGGCGAGGTGTCGCGGTGGCACCGCCGCCGCCGCCGCACCGGAACGAACGCTGGACGCAGTGCGAGCGCCGGTGCTTGACGAGGTTCGAGCGGCTGCCGAAGCGGCGGCCGCAGTCGGGGCAAGCGTGGCCGCCCTCGTCGTCGCCTACGGGAGGAGGGGGGGGGGGGGCGATGATCCGGCTGTACGACACTCGGTGCCTAAGGAAAGTGTAAAAGTCTAGACATTGGTAGCAAGAACTCGGACTTGAACGTTTTCTCTTAAGTTGAGCCTGGCACAGCCTGTGGATGTGGCGGCCGTCTGGATGTGCCGGTGTCGCTACTGCTGCTACTACTGCTGCTACTGCTGCTACTACTGCTGCTACTACTGCTGCTGCTACTGCTGCTGCTGCTACTACTGCTGCTGCTACTGCTGCTACTATTGCTGCTACTGCTGCTGCTGCTACTGCTACTACTGCTGCTGCTGCTGCTACTGCTGCTACTATTGCTGCTACTGCTGCTACTGCTGCTACTATTGCTGCTACTGCTGTTGCTACTGCTGCTACTGCTACTACTGCTGCTACTATTGCTGCTACTGCTGCTACTGCTACTACTGTTGCTGCTGCTACTGCTGCTACTACTGCTGCTACTACTTCTGGTGCTACTACTGCTGCTAATACTGCTGCTGCTACTACTGCTGCTACTACTTCTGGTGCTACTACTGCTGCTACTACTTCTGGTGCTACTACTGCTGCTACTACTACTGATGCTACTGCTATGGACGTGGGGGGGCACAGGGTCCCGTGAGGGCTGGGCTCACCTTTCGTCGTGTCCTCCAACTCCACCACCACCTCCGCAGGCCTCTGCTGCTCCTCCATCACCTCCTCCTTCACCTCCCCCATCACCTCCTCCTTCACCACCTCCTCCTCCTTCACCACCTCCTCCTCCTTGACCACCTCCCCCATCACCACCTCCCCCATCACCTCCTCCATCACCTCCTCCTTCACCACCTCCTCCATCACCTCCTCCTTCACCGGGAGGCCACCGCCGCCACCCAACACCACCATCGACATCGCCTCTGCCTCTCCCACGTCTGTAGCGGCAGCAGTAGCAGCAGTAGTAGCAGCAGTAGTAGTAGCACCACCACCATCAGCAGCAGCAGCCAGACAGAAGCCCATGACGCAAACGCGACAACAAAACCACCACCACCACCACCTTCACTACCACCAACACCACCAAAACCACCACCACCTCCACTACCACCAACACCACCACGACCTCCACCACGACCTCCACCACCACCTCCACCATCACCTCCACCAACACCACCACTACCTCCACCACCACCTCTTACCACCACCACCACCTCCACCACCTTCACTACCACCAACACCACCTTCACTACCACCAACACCACCCCCTCCACCATCACCTCCATCATCTCCACCACCACCACCACCTCCACCACCTTCACTACCACCAACACCACCACTACCTCCACCACCACCACCACCTTCACCCCCTTCACTACCACCAACACCACCATTACCTCCACCACCACCTCCACCACCACCACCACCTCCACCACAATCTGCTCCGTCCGTCTGTCCCTCCCATCCTCCTGCGCACCAGGCGAGGTAGTCAACATCTCGTAGCCACTGTGGCGTCAGGGTCGGGATCGAACCCACGACCTCCTGCACACCAGGCGAGGTAGTCAACATCTCGTAGCCACCGTGGCGCGAGACGGAGACTCACCGTAACCGTCGTCCTGGCGCTCCACCTTCACCGCCACCGTCGTCCGCATGGAGCGACCCTCCTCCACCTCCTCCTCCACCTCCTCCTCCACCTCCTCCTTCACTTTGCCGGATCCCCTCTCTGTGAGCACGCCGCTCGGGGAAGAGGAGCTGTCTGTAGACATCTCCTCATCACCCCCCTCCTCCTCCTTCCCCTCTTGCCGCTGCCACCGCTCTCCGGCCGCGTCCCCCTCGCCCCCCACCACCGCCGCCGCCGCCGGCGCCCCGAGGCCGCCAGCGCCGCCCCCCCCCCCACCACCGCGGCCCAAAGTTAGAGACGAGCGTGTACTGCGGCGCCGGCACCGGCACCGCCCCCTCGGCCGCCCGACCCTCGCGGCCTCCCCGGGCCCCTCGCCGGCGAGCGCCGTGGCGGGCGCGCCGGTGGGCCTTGAGGTGCGCCACCAGCGCAAAGCGCTCGCCACACGAGTCACAGCGCCACTGCCACGCGGCGCCGCCGCCACAGCCGTCCCTCGCCGCCGTGGTGGCGGTGGTGGCGGTGGTGGCGGCGGTGGTGGCGGCGGTGGTGGCGGCGGTGGTGGCGGTGGTGGCGGTGGTGGCGGCGGTGGTGGCGGTGGCGGCGGCGGTGGTGGAGTCTCCCCCCCCGGTGCCCCCCCCCTTCTCCCGGGCTGCGTCGAGGATGAGGCGGCGGCTGCAGTTGATGCGCGAGACTCGCGACTGCGACGTCCCGAAGAGCCGGGCGATGGAGTCCTGCGACCACCGGCGGTCCAGCAGCGCGATGATCTGCAGGCACTGGGGCAGCGTCAGCGCCATGGGCGGTCGCCTGCCTGCCGGCGGGACCCGGGGTCGGCCGGTTTGGTTTGGAGAATTAAATACGGTGGACACAAACTCCCTGGTTCTGCATAATGCACGGGCATAAGTAGTACTATTCACACACCTGCATTTCCCATATCCCCTCCCTTTGATGTTGCTAATCCTGCATAATGCACGGGCATAAGTAGTACTAATCACATACCTGCATTTCCCATAAATATGCTAAATTCCTCTTGATATGCAAATTCTTTTGTCGAAGCGCTCTTTCCCCCCCTCCCATCCCAGCTTATATACACGCTCCAAGCTCGTGTGCTGTTTCATTCAGACGCTGTCTCCCCGACAGACCTGGTTTTCACCTGAGGACGGCTGCTTGCGTTGTGGCCGAAACGTCGAGAGAATTATTTTATTATGTTTTATTTTTATTATTTTATTACTTCCCTTCTACGTGACTTTACCGAAAGAACCAAGAAGATGAATCCCTGGTTCTTTCGGTAAAGTCACGTAGATTGAAAAAATTATCGAGTAAAAGAAAACACGACGTTTCAAATCAAGACAGGACACACACAATCCGTGATCTGATCCCATCCATGAAGGGGGTCATTGCTGACATGCAATACCCCGGAGTCTACAAACTGAGGGGCACCTGCGGTAGCAGTCGCATTGAGGATACGAAACGACACGTCTCGGACCGTGTCCGCGAACACAAAGCAGATCTGCAACACGGCAGAACCAACACCTCTGCCGCGGCTGACCACTGCTACAACGCTGCGGGCTCGCGTGATATTGACTTTGCAGAGACCAAGGTACTCTGCAAACCTTCGGGCTACCATCAAAGGTTTGTTCATGAAGCCATCCAGATATAGAAACATAACTTCAACCGAGAAGATGGATACAAGTTGAGCAACCATTGGAAGGATGTTATTAACCAGGTAAAGCTTTCACTTTTCGATGTAAAGCTTTCGTGACTGCAGGGATTCATCTTCTTGGTTCTTTCGGTAAAGTCACGTAGAATGGAAACAATAAAAAATTATAAAATAAAACACAATAAAATAATTCTCACGACGTTTCGGCCACAACGCAAGCAGCCGTCATCAGGTGAAGACCTGGTCGTGAGAATTATATTATGTTTTATTTTTATTTTTTGATTGTTTCCATTCTACGTGACTTTACCGAAAGAACCAAGAAGATAAAGCCTTCACTGTCGCGGTTGTTTCCATCTTGTCCGCTGGGTACTGGTAGATTTTTCCGAATCACTTTCCCCGCCGTGTCCCACTACTCCCCCACCCAGCCTCACTTGTTCTCCCCCTAGCGCTCACACAGCCCCCCCCCCATTCCCCTACCCCCCCCCCCCCTTTCTCCCCCCTTGGCCCCCCCCCCTTTCCTACCTATATAACCTCTTGCCACGGCAGCTCTCTCGCCCACTCCACCGTTTGTCTTGCCATCGAAACGTCGCGGTTTGTTTTGTTTTATATCATTTCACTTCTACCCACGTGACTTTGCCGAGAGAAGCACAGGGCAGAGTGGGTCTCACCGCTCTTGCCGACTGCCGGCACCGGCTGTGGGCCCCAGCCGCCGGCCCCCACCACCGACCCCTCCCCCGCTCCCCCTGGGGGGGGCGGCCCTGTCTCCGAGGGGTGCCCCTGGGCTGGGGGGGGGGGGCATGCGGGAGGTAGGGGGAGTAGAGGGGGTAGGGGGGGTAGAGGGGGTAGGGGGGGTGGGAGGTAGGGGGGGTAGGGGGGGGGGTAGCCGTTAGACACGCCCCGTCACCACCCCCGGCGTTACCACCAGCGTACCCACAGTACACTCCCGGCGTTACCACCAGCGTACCTCGGTCCTCCCCTTCCACGCCCTCCAGCTTCACCAGCGCCTCCGACCCTCCGTCTCTCGCT
Source organism: Lampetra fluviatilis (assembly GCF_964198595.1). Taxonomy (NCBI): domain Eukaryota; kingdom Metazoa; phylum Chordata; class Hyperoartia; order Petromyzontiformes; family Petromyzontidae; genus Lampetra; species Lampetra fluviatilis. Next base: position 9,129,129 of record NC_136329.1, read on the forward strand.
CCACCGGTGCCACCACCACCACCGCCACCACCACCGCCACCGCCCGGCCCCCGTCCCCGCGCCGTCGCCCCCGTCCCCGCGTCCTTGCCGACTCCCGGGGCCGGCGTCCACAGGCGCCCGTGCCCGGCGTAGGCGATCATGGTGAAGTGCGCCTGCTGCTGCTGCTGCTGCTGCGGCGCCTCGCCCCGCACGGTGCCGGTGCCGTCGGCGCCGTCGTCGTCGTGCGCCCGCAGGTGTCGCTTGAGCACGGCGATGGTGGGAAATCCGCACTTGCACTCGTTGCACTGCCACAGCCACTCCACCGTCGCCCGCTGCAGCTGCTGCTGCTCCTGCTGCTGCTGCTGCCGCTGCCGCCGCTGCTGGCGGCGGCGGCGGCGGCAGGGGTCACACCGATGATGAGGATCGCGATGCCGATGCCGCCGATGCCGACGATGCGGCAGAAGCGGTCGCTCCGGCTCGTTCCCGGCGGGCCCCCTGGAATTGTGCTCCGCTTGGGAGACTCCGATGGGGGCAGCTCCTTCTCCCGGGGGGGGGCGGCCACCGTCACCGCCACCGGGCGGCGGCGGCGGCGGCTCCGTGCTGCTCCCCGATCGTCCGTGGAGCCGCCGGTGCCGGTCGAAGAAGAGGGGATCCCCGAAGCACATCCCACACTCCTCGCACACCAAGTCGTCGTCGCCGCTGGCGGACCACGACGATGACGACGATGACGATGAGGAGGAGGAGCAGGAGGAGGAGGAGGAGTCGTGGTGGCGTCTCCTCGCCGCGGAGGGGCGAGCCCGCAGGGGCGAGCGGGGGCACCCACCGGAGGCCTGGCTGGACGCCTGGCTGGAGGCCTGGCTGGACGCGGCCCCCCGGAGCGCCGGGCCCGGCGGCCTCCCGGCATCTGTGATGTCGGTCAGAACAACGCCGATTATATCGATGACGATTATAACGATCCGATTATAACGATGACGATTATAACGATGACGATTATAACGATGACGACTGTTCCCGGAGCCACTGGGAGCTTCGCCACTTTTCTATCATCATGGTCTATATTGACAAACTAAATTCTTTAGAACCGCTTCTTGTTGTTGTCGTTGTTGTGTTCAGTTTGTCGTCATTCCCCCGCACCTCCGATTAGCACCCAGACCCATAGAGACACACACAGAGACCCACAGACACCCAGACCCATAGAGACACACACAGAGACCCACAGACACCCAGACCCATAGAGACACACACAGAGACCCACAGACACCCAGACCCATAGAGACACACACAGAGACCCACAGACACCCAGACCCATAGAGACACACACAGAGACCCACAGACACCCAGACCCATAGAGACACACACAGAGACCCACAGACACCCAGACCCATAGAGACACACACAGAGACCCACAGACACCCAGACACACAGAGACACCCACAGAGACCCACAGACACCCAGACCCATAGAGACACACACAGAGACCCACAGACACCCAGACCCATAGAGACACACACAGAGACCCACAGACACCCAGACACACAGAGACACCCACAGAGACCCACAGACACCCAGACCCATAGAGACACACACAGAGACCCACAGACACCCAGACCCACAGAGACACACACAGAGACCCACAGACACCCAGACCCATAGAGACACACACAGAGACCCACAGACACCCAGACCCATAGAAACACACACAGAGACCCACAGACACCCAGACCCATAGAGACACACACAGAGACCCACAGACACCCAGACCCACAGAGACACACACAGAGACCCACAGATTAGCACTGTTCGCTACGTACGGTGCGATGGAAGTTCAACGCAAGTGCGAGCATCATCTCCTACTGCTGCTCGCGCGTGACGTGAGAACTCGCCGCGAGCTCACGGACGCGGCGTTCTTGTCGCCGGAGATGCCTCCTGGCCGATGAGCCGAGCGCCGTGAACGAGACGCAAAGTCGGGGACCGCCTCACCGCTCTCATCATCGTCGTCGTCGTCGTCGCTGTCGTCGGCATCGTCGGCATCGTCCTCCTCCAGGGAAACCTCCACCTGGGCCGGGCTCCGGGAAGAGGCACCTCTCAGTCCTGAGGCAGCACGGTCAGCCTCAGCCACGTCTGATGGAACCACAGAGAGAGTGAGAGACAGAGAGAGAGACAGAGAGAGACAGAGAGAGAGACAGAGAGACAGAGAGAGTGAGAGACAGAGAGAGAGACAGAGAGAGACAGAGAGAGATACAGAGAGATACAGAGAGATACAGAGAGTGAGAGACAGAGAGAGAGACAGAGAGAGACAGAGAGAGAGACAGAGAGAGACAGAGAGAGAGACAGAGAGACAGAGAGAGTGAGAGACAGAGAGAGAGACAGAGAGAGACAGAGAGAGATACAGAGAGATACAGAGAGATACAGAGAGTGAGATACAGAGAGAGACAGAGAGAGAGACAGACAGAGAGACAGAGAGAGAGACAGAGAGAGTGAGCCAGAGTGAGAGACAGAGAGAGAGAGTGAGAGGCAGATCAGCTCAATAGGAAGGTGGCTGCAACACTTTTGTGGAGCCCATGGGCTTGTAATTACCAACCCGCTGTTCCGGCATCAGCGCATCCACACAACATCAAGGTTGCACGCTGGGTCCAAGCAAGAACATCTGCTGGACTACATCGTGACGGATCAGCGGATGCGGGCCCATGTCCTTAACACCAGGACCTACCGTGGAGCTGACCTGCCACTAACCATCGCCTTGTCATCTGTGAAATGCACCTGTCATTCTTCCATTTCGCTGGTGGGTGTACACCCAGGACCCCATTCAAGCCCACGATGGCCTAGCCTCAGCTACATCATTAGACCTGCTTTGCCAGTACCAAAATATGATAATAGGGGTTTTTCCCATTTTTTCTGGCAACAAAACTGAAACCTTTTCACGAGGATTCATGTAACTGCATTAACCACAGTGCTTGCAGTCAAAATGCAAAAAAAAAAACACTCTGATAGTTTGATGCATTGCCCTTGAAACTGATTGGTCCACACCAGAGACAGCTTTCTTTTGAGCCTAGTCTCAATTGGTGCTAGACCAGATGACGCCATAAGGCGTACAGCTCAAAGACAATTCACTATCAAAGTAATGAGGGCAGTCGCCCTCCAACAACAACGGAGGGCGGAGGAGCGACGCTCACAACAACGAGCGGAGCGCCGGGTGGCTAAAGCACAGCAAGTTGGCACAGTAGGGGGCACAGGTGGTGCATCAGCCAGTCATCTCGGTCATCTCGGTCATCTCGGTCATCTCGGTCAGTCGACCCGTGGCACCTGCTGGGTCTGCCCCGTGACCTCCTGCCAGCGGGCGTTCGACACTTCACGTGGCCTCAAGGTGCACTTGGCCTGGCACAAGCGTCGTGGTGACGTCACCGCCACTTAGTGGCCAATGGCGGTTGTTGTTGTTGTATAGTGTGGGTGTGTAGTGTGTGTGTTGGTATGTGTGGTGTGTGTGGTGTGTTGGTGTGTGGTGTGTGTGGTATGTGTTGGTATGAGTGGTGTGTGTGGTGTGTGTGTGGTGTGTGTGTTTGTGTGGTGTGTGTGTGGTGTGTGTCTGTTGGTGTGTGTGGTGTGTCTGTTGGTGTGTGTGGTGTGTTTGTGGTGTGTGTGTGGTGTATTGTGTGTGGTGTGGTGTGTGTGGTGTGTTGGTGTGTGTTGGTGTGGTGTGTGTGATGTAGTGTGTGTGGTGTGGTGTGTGTGGTGTGTTGGTGTGTGTTGGTGTGGTGTGTGTGATGTAGTGTGTGTGGTGTGGTGTGTTGGTGTGTGTTGGTGTGGTGTGTGTGATGTAGTGTGTGTGGTGTGTGTTGGTGTGTGTTGGTGTGTGTTGGTGTGGTGTGTGTGGTGTAGTGTGTGTGGTGTGGTGTGTTGGTGTGTGTTGGTGTGGTGTGTGTGATGTAGTGTGTGTGGTGTGTGTGGTGTGTTGGTGTGTGTTGGTGTGGTGTGTGTGATGTAGTGTGTGTGGTGTGGTGTGTGTTGGTGTGTGTTGGTGTGTGTTGGTGTGGTGTGTGTGATGTAGTGTGTGTGGTGTGGTGTGTTGGTGTGTGTTGGTGTGGTGTGTGTGATGTAGTGTGTGTGGTGTGTGTTGGTGTGTGTTGGTGTGTGTTGGTGTGGTGTGTGTGGTGTAGTGTGTGTGGTGTGGTGTGTTGGTGTGTGTTGGTGTGGTGTGTGTGATGTAGTGTGTGTGGTGTGTGTGGTGTGTTGGTGTGTGTTGGTGTGGTGTGTGTGATGTAGTGTGTGTGGTGTGGTGTGTGTTGGTGTGTGTTGGTGTGTGTTGGTGTGGTGTGTGTGATGTAGTGTGTGTGGTGTGGTGTGTTGGTGTGTGTTGGTGTGGTGTGTGTGATGTAGTGTGTGTGGTGTGTGTTGGTGTGTGTTGGTGTGTGTTGGTGTGGTGTGTGTGGTGTAGTGTGTGTGGTGTGGTGTGTTGGTGTGTGTTGGTGTGGTGTGTGTGATGTAGTGTGTGTGGTGTGTGTGGTGTGTTGGTGTGTGTTGGTGTGGTGTGTGTGATGTAGTGTGTGTGGTGTGGTGTGTGTTGGTGTGTGTTGGTGTGTGTTGGTGTGGTGTGTGTGATGTAGTGTGTGTGGTGTGTGTTGGTGTGTGTTGGTGTGGTGTGTGTGGTGTAGTGTGTGTGGTGTGGTGTGTGTGGTGTGTGTTGGTGTGTGTTGGTGTGGTGTGTGTGGTGTAGTGTGTGTGGTGTGTGTGGTGTGTTGGTGTGTGTTGGTGTGGTGTGTGTGGTGTAGTGTGTGTGGTGTGGTGTGTTGGTGTGTGTTGGTGTGTGTTGGTGTGGTGTGTGTGGTGTGTTGGTGTGTGTTGGTGTGGTGTGTGTGGTGTAGTGTGTGTGGTGTGGTGTGTGTGGTGTGTGTTGGTGTGTGTTGGTGTGGTGTGTGTGGTGTGTGTGGTGTAGTGTGTGTGGTGTGGTGTATGTGTGTTGGTGTGTGTTGGTGTGTGTGTGTGGTTGTCTGTGGGTCAGAGGGGAGGGATGAGGGGGGGGGGATGAGGGGGAGGGGTGAAAAAAAATTATAGGGGAGGGGGGTGAGAGGGGAGGGGGTGAGAGGGGAGGGGGGTTAGAGGGAGGGGGGGGGGGCGAGAGTGGGGGGTGGGGGGGGGGGGTTGAGGGTGGGGGCTGCGAGCGCCACCTCCTCCATTCAGACTCCTCCCCCCCCCCTCCTCCTCCATCATCACCGCCTCCTCGACTCTCCCCTCGTCCACGCCGCAGTGGAGAGAGCCTGGAGCCCTGGATCCTGGAGCCTGGAGCCCTGGAGCCTGGAGCACTGGAGCCTGGAGCCTGGATCCTGGAGCCCTGGAGCCTGGAGCACTGGAGCACTGGAGCACTGGAGCACTGGAGCCCTGGAGCCTGGAGCACTGGAGCACTGGAGCCCTGGAGCCTGGAGCACTGGAGCCTGGAGCCTGGATCCTGGAGCCTGGAGCCCTGGAGCCTGGAGCACTGGAGCACTGGAGTCTGGAGCCTGGAGCACTGGAGCCTGGAGCACTGGAGTCTGGAGCCTGGAGCACTGGAGCCTGGAGCACTGGAGCACTGGAGCCTGGAGCACTGGAGCCTGGAGCACTGGAGCACTGGAGTCTGGAGCCTGGAGCCCTGGAGCCTGGAGCACTGGAGCCTGGAGCCTGGATCCTGGAGCCTGGAGCCCTGGAGCCTGGAGCACTGGAGCACTGGAGTCTGGAGCCTGGAGCACTGGAGCCTGGAGCACTGGAGCCTGGAGCACTGGAGCCCTGGAGCCTGGAGCACTGGAGCACTGGAGCACTGGAGCCTGGAGCCTGGATCCTGGAGCCTGGAGCCCTGGAGCCTGGAGCACTGGAGCACTGGAGCCTGGAGCACTGGAGTCTGGAGCCTGGAGCACTGGAGCACTGGAGCCCTGGAGCCTGGAGCACTGGAGCCTGGAGCCTGGATCCTGGAGCCTGGAGCCCTGGAGCCTGGAGCACTGGAGCACTGGAGTCTGGAGCCTGGAGCACTGGAGCCTGGAGCTCTGGAGCACTGGAGCTCTGGAGCACTGGAGTCTGGAGCACTGGAGCACTGGAGCCCTGGAGCCTGGAGCACTGGAGCCTGGAGCCTGGATCCTGGAGCCTGGAGCCCTGGAGCCTGGAGCACTGGAGCACTGGAGCACTGGAGTCTGGAGCCTGGAGCACTGGAGCACTGGAGCCTGGAGCCAATCGGCGGCGTCTGTGCTCATCGCTGCGCTGTGACGTCACGCGAACGCGGGGGTGCCCTGGGACATGAATAACCCAGCCCCCCCCACCAGTGTCGAGCAGCTAGATGCGAGCCAAGACTCTCGTGCGGGGCCCTGAACTATGAATATCTCCCTTTTCTCATTGGGCAACTAGATGCGAGCCAAGACTCTCGTGCGGGGCCCTGAACTATGAATATCTCCCTTTTCTCATTGGGCAACTAGATGCGAGCCAAGACTCGCGTGCGGGGCCCTGAACTATGAATACTCCCTTTTCTCATTGGGCAACTAGATGCGAGCCAAGACTCGTGTGCGCGGCCCTGAACTATGAATACCCCCTTTTTCCCATTGGGCAACTAGATGCGAGCCAAGACTCTAGGTCGGGGCCCTGAACCATGAATACCCCACCCTCGACCCCCCTCCAATGTAAAGTGAGCAACTAGATGCGAGCCAAGACTCGTGTGCGGGGCCCTAAACTATGAATACTCCCTTTTGTCATTGGGCAACTAGATGCGAGCCAAGACTCGTGTGCGGGGCCCTGAACTATGAATACCCCCTTTTCTCATTGGGCAGCTAGATGCGAGCCAAGACTCGTGTGCGGGGCCCTAAACTATGAATACCCCCTTTTCTCATTGGGCAGCTAGATGCGAGCCAAGACTCGTGTGCGGGGCCCTAAACTATGAATACTCCCTTTCGTCATTGGGCAACTAGATGCGAGCCAAGACTCGTGTGCACGGCCCTGAACTATGAATACCCCCTTTTCTCATTGGGCAGCTAGATGCGAGCCAAGACTCGTGTGCACGGCCCTGAACTATGAATACTCCCTTTTCTCATTGGGCAGCTAGATGCGAGCCAAGACTCGTGTGCGGGGCCATAAACTATGAATACTCCCTTTTGTCTTTGGGCAACTAGATGCGAGCCAAGACTCGTGAGCGCGGCCCTGAACTATGAATACCCCCTTTTCTCATTGGGCAGCTAGATGCGAGCCAAGAGTCGCGTACTGGGCCCTAAACTATGAAAACCCAACTTTTCTCATTGGGCAACTAGATGCGAGCCAAGACTCGTGTGCGGGGCCATAAACTTTGAATACAACCTTTCGTCATTGGGCAACAAGATGCGAGCCAAGACTCGCGTGCGCGGCCCTGAACTATGAATACCCCCATTTCTCATTGGGCAGCTAGATGCGAGCCAAAATTCTAGGTCGGGGCCCTGAACCATGAATACCCCACCCTCGACCCCCCTCCAATGTAAAGTGAGCAGCTAGAAGCGAGCCAAGACTCGTGTGCGGGGCCCTAAACTATGAATACTCCCTTTTGTCATTGGGCAACTAGATGCGAGCCAAGACTCGTGTGCTGGGCCCTGAACTATGAATACTCCCTTTTCTCATTTGGCAACTAGATGCGAGCCAAGACTCGCGTGCGCGGCCCTGAACTATGAATACCCCCTTTTTCCCATTGGGCAACTAGATGCGAGCCAAGACTCTAGGTCGGGGCCCTGAACCATGAATACCCCACCCTCGACCCCCCTCCAATGTAAAGTGAGCAGCTAGATGCGAGCCAAGACTCGTGTGCGGGGCCCTAAACTATGAATACTCCCTTTTGTCATTGGGCAACTAGATGCGAGCCAAGACTCGTGTGCGGGGCCCTAAACTATGAATACCCCCTTTTCTCATTGGGCAGCTAGATGCGAGCCAAGAGTCGCGTACTGGGCCCTAAACTATGAAAACCCAACTTTTCTCATTGGGCAACTAGATGCGAGCCAAGACTCGTGTGCGGGGCCCATAAATATTGAATACAACCTTTCGTCATTGGGCAACAAGATGCGAGCCAAGACTCGCGTGCGCGGCCCTGAACTATGAATACCCCCATTTCTCATTGGGCAGCTAGATGCGAGCCAAAATTCTAGGTCGGGGCCCTGAACCATGAATACCCCACCCTCGACCCCCCTCCAATGTAAAGTGAGCAGCTAGATGCGAGCCAAGACTCGTGTGCGGGGCCCTAAACTATGAATACTCCCTTTTGTCATTGGGCAACTAGATGCGAGCCAAGACTCGTGTGCGGGGCCCTGAACTATGAATAATCCCTTTTCTTATTTGGCAACTAGATGCGAGCCAAGACTCGTGTGCGGGGCCCTGAACTATGAATACCCCCTTTTCTCATTGGGCAGCTAGAAGCGAGCCAAGACTCGTGAGCGCAGCCGTGAACTATGAATAACCACTCCCCCTTTTCTCATTGGGCAGCTAGATGCGAGCCAAGACTCGTGTGCGGGGCCCTAAACTATGAATACTCCCTTTCGTCATTGGGCAACTAGATGCGAGCCAAGACTCGTGTGCGGGGCCATAAACTATGAATACTCCCTTTTGTCTTTGGGCAACTAGATGCGAGCCAAGACTCGCGTGCGGGGCCCTGAACTATGAATACTCCCTTTTGTCATTGGGCAACTAGATGCGAGCCAAGACTCGTGTGCGGGGCCCTAAACTATGAATACTCCCTTTCGTCATTGGGCAACTAGATGCGAGCCAAGACTCGTGTGCGGGGCCATAAACTATGAATACTCCCTTTTGTCTTTGGGCAACTAGATGCGAGCCAAGACTCGCGTGCGGGGCCCTGAACTATGAATACTCCCTTTTGTCATTGGGCAACTAGATGCGAGCCAAGACTCGTGAGCGCGGCCCTGAACTATGAATACCCCCTTTTCTCATTGGGCAGCTAGATGCGAGCCAAGACTCGTGAGCGCGGCCCTGAACTATGAATATCTCCCTTTTCTCATTGGGCAGCTAGATGCGAGCCAAAATTCTAGGTCGGGGCCCTGACCCATGAATACCCCACCCTCGACCCCCCTCCAATGTAAAGTGAATCCCTGCAGTCACGAAAGAAGCTTTAAATCGAAAATTAAGAAGTCTGTTTAACTAAGTAGAACGTGTTGTCTATATTTATTTAAAGTTACACATTTTGATGTGACGTCACATTTCTCAAACCCCTCCTCCCCCCTCGTCACAAATGTCCGACCCCACCCCACCCTAGGTGCGTGACGTCATTTATGGCCGGTCCCTTAGCCGCCGGTTATCACAAAAGCGACAAAGCAAAGCACCTGGGCTTGGGGTCACGGGAGATATTTATTATCAGTCTGGTTGACGACACGATGCTCTGTGTGTGTCTGCCAGGAACATAGAATATTACAAACGATGAAATCAAACGACCGCATGAAATATAATCGCGATGTTCTCACCACGTGCGTTATACACTGTACGATATATACTGTACCCTGGGGTGGTGATGGCCTCTCCCTCCGCCGGTCCGTGGCCGCGTTTCGCTCTGCGCTGACCGCTGCTACAATGACGTGTGGCCGTCTGGAACGCTCTGCCTTCCGATATTGGGAAGCTACTGGGGGCTGTGATTCATCCTCTAGATTGACAATCGCATTGATCTAGAACTGCTTCTTGTTGTTGCGTTGTTTGTTGTCCTTCCCCCGCATCTCCAATCAGCGCGGTTGGCTACATACGGTGCGAAAGAAGTCCAATGTCCACGTACCGTACGCGTTGCGTGCGTACGAAGCGCTCTGAAATGCCACCACGGTGAAAGAACCGCAGCTGTGGAACACAAAACACCACCAACATCACTACGACGACTCCGCCGGTGGTGGTGGTGGTGTAAACCTCCAGCATCTCCAGGCCTCCACACCACCACCCTGTGGGTGCACAGCGGACGAGGTTTTCTATCGGGATGTGGGGGTTCGTTTTAAAGTGCACGGCACCTGTGCCTCCCTCATCGCCCGGACTGGTCCCACGGCGATGGAGCCCGTTGACGCGCCCCTGCGGTAGGTCAACTCGGCACGGGCAGAGGTCACGCTCGTACGGGGGGGGGGGGGGTACGACTCAATCCACCACAGAGCCGAACTTTGACCTTGGCCGCCCGATGCGTATCTCGCAATGTTGTCGAAGGCGGCTTTTGAGTGATCGAGGTCAAACTAATCGCTGCGGCGCTCCGGTCGTCCGTGACCTCGTAGAGGTCACCGGTGATCTTATAGAGGTCACCGGTGATCTTGTAGAGGTCACCAGCGATCTTGTAAAGGTCACCGGCGATCTTGTAGAGGTCACCGGCGATCTCGTAGAGGTCACCGTGATCTTGTAGAGGTCACCGTGATCTTGTAGAGGTCACCGGTGACCTTGTAGAGATCTTGTAGAGGTCACCAGCGATCTTGTAAAGGTCACCGGCGATCTTGTAGAGGTCACCGGCGATCTCGTAGAGGTCACCGTGATCTTGTAGAGGTCACCGTGATCTTGTAGAGGTCACCGGTGACCTTGTAGAGATCTTGTAGAGGTCACCGGTGATCTTGTAGAGGTCACCGGTAACCTTGTAGAGGTCACCGTGATCTTGTAGAGGTCACCGTGATCTTGTAGAGGTCACCGGTGACCTTGTAGATGTCACCGGTGACCATGTAGAGGTCATCGGTGACCATCTAGAGGTCACCGGTGATCTTGTAGAGGTCACCGGTGATCTTGTAGAGGTCACCGGTCATCTGCCTCTTATAGAGGTCACCGGTGATCTTCAGTCGAGCCATCTCAGTGCTGTGGAATCTTCCGGAACGCCGACCCGCGACGAGTCGAATCTGCCCATCGCAGTGACGCGAGGAAGTCGCGACCGCTTCACAGACGCTGGGGCTCTGCGACCTTTGAACGCGTACTCGGGTTTGAGGTCGGGCGACAGTTTGCGGGGTCACTAATGGCTCAAGCCAACTCTGTTTCAGGAGCGGTGTGACCTGCACCACCTTGCCGGGTGGACAGTCGGCCGGCACAAACAACGTCCGAGCGCGATTTGAGAATCGCCGTGTGTGGACGTAGTCCAGTGGCGACGTCTGATTTGGAAGGCCGAACTTTCTAATTTTTGTTCCAAGCACGGCTTCATTTGTGCCCAGTCTGGCTCTCGTTCTTTCTCGCTTCTTGCCCCGTGGAACAAATTCCCACTCCACGTCAGACTCTCACCCTCGCGCGTCCCACCTTTCGCTCGGCGCTCAGGTCCATTCCATTCTCGTTTTCTCTTCCACTGCCTCCACCCCAACGGGTTCGTTCGCCCGCCTTGAACCCACTCGGAGCCCCTAATTCCTGACCCGGCTCCGACGTCTGGCCACATCTCTCCCCCAGCCCTACGGTAACGCTCCTCCATCGGCTCAACTGTCCGGCCACCAGACCTCTGCCCCTACCACCCTCCACCTATCCTCACCCACGCGCATTTCACAACTCCCATACCCCACTACCTCTCATCCACGCTGCACCCGTCAGGCACCCTCACTCACCATCACATTCCACCTTATTCTGCTTTACCTACCTCTGCAACATCAGCTCCATTCCCGGCCCCTGTCCATCCATTCCATCACCTTCCTCACTGAACGCCGCGGGATTACATCTTAAAGCGCCCTGGAAAGAGCGCTACATAAATACGAAATGGAATAGATTGGAAATTGATCGACGCCTCTGCCACCGACGTTGGTAGCGCTAGGTTTTCATGTTCTGTATTGGTTCCAGGTTGATCAAACTCGCGATGGCAGGCCGCGAGAATGCGTTGCCTTCAGCACTAGAAACCACCGTCTTGATCATGAGCATGCGGCTGCAACCTGGATTCGAACCCAGGGTCCCAGAGATGCCGGTCCATCACTGTGACCTACAAACCACCTAAACCATCTCTCTGAACGTTCAGGCGTCATTGTGTCGCCAATGCCCGCGCTGAAGCTTTATCCACATCTACTCTTAGCCCAGGTTACTGCCGTTAACCCGTTGTTGATTTCATGTGCTTCATATTCAAGGTGCTTACGAAAAAATAAAGACAAAGGTTCCGCCGTGTAGCCTGTAAGAGACTGGTTGGGGTAAGTGCTGTTAGAGGAGTAGCAGCAGCACCTATGAAGGCCGACACGGCACACGAGGGGGTGGGTGGCCAGCACCACGCCCGGCCACCTTTGTCTCCCCAGTGCTAGCGATATTTATTACACACCACCGCTACACCAGATACTCATTTGAGGCTGAGTCGACCTCGGGGAGACCCAGAACCAGTTCATATTTTTTGACACAAATGTTGGCCTTGAGCGGGAATCGAACTCGGGTGGCCAGGTTTGTAGCGCTGTGCAGCGCAAACCACTGCACTACCGCAGCGGTGGCTCCACCACAACAACCGGCATTCGCCGCTAAATGGCGGCGCCGTCACCACGACGCTCGTACCAAGCTAGGTGCACTTTGAGGCCCGCTGGCAGGAGGTCACGGACAGACCCAGCAGGTGCCATGGGTTGACCGACTGTGACGAATGGCAGATGTACAACCAGCTGCACCCCCCCCCCCACCGCACCGTCTGGCTGCGTTGTAACCGCCCCGGTGCTCCGCTCGCCGTCATGAGCGTCGCTCCTCCGCCCTCCCGTCGTTATTTGGAGGGCGACCGCCTCCCAACCGCCACGGTAGCAGTCCCCAACGTGCACTTCGCCTGCCGGGTGCCCAGCAGCGTCCTTCACGAGCCTCCTCCTCATCCTCATCCATGCGCTCAAGCGCAGTCGGTGGTGACGAAGCAAGTCCCGGCCATCGGGCAGGGCTAAGGCTTCTCATGGCCAGGCCTCTCCTCCACCTCCTCGTCCTCCTCTCAAGAAAGCCACGAGTTTGGGGGGTGGGGGGAGAGTTGGCTCAGAGCCCCGCCTCCATTCTCTCATCGGCCAATTGTGTCTCTCTGGCCGCTGTGGGCCCACAGTCCGTACTTGTTTCGAGTGCCGCTTGCGTCAACAACGGCGGCCGCGGTGCGATGGCCGCTCGCCGACTGCTCGTTGGCCACGTGGTGGCGCTGCTGCAGCTACACGTGTTCTGATGACGTACGTCAACGTACGAACGTCGGTTTGTGTTCCGATTCCGGAAGTTATAACACCCACAAGGTCGAAGGCTCCCACAAGGCCATGCGGGGGGGGTGGGGGGAGGGGCATGTGGCACAGTTTTTGGCGCCGGCAATCGTAGAGTTTCCGGCGGTCGTGCCGCTACGGTTCTCTGCGGCGACTACCGACGTCTTTATGAAAACAAACGGAGCTGCTGCTGCTGCGCATTCGTCCGTATAAAATTAAATGCCGAGCCACTCGCGTGTTCCCAGATTCGGCGGTGAACGGGACCCACCCACCCACACACGTGTGTGTACGGGTACGTGTGTGTACGGGTACGTGTGTGTGTGTGCGTGTGAAGCGAATCGAGTTTCCCGCGCACACCGGTAGAGTAATGCCGATAGCCACGTCCCCGTGACGGAACTCGAGAGGTTCGTATTCGCAGACAGAAGTTCACTTCTCCGGAAGGAAAACATAAAGTGATAATGCACCGGCTGTGTGCGCCCCCCCCCCCACCCACCGCCCCCTAAGAGACAGAAGTGTGAAATCGTGTCCCTGCCGGGGGTTCGGTGGTCATGCGACACCAGATGAAGCATCCGCTGGAGGATGTCAATAGAGTCGTCGGTGCTTGAACATTTCCGAAAGCGTTTGAGGAATCACCGCGTGCGCATTTGTCTGCTGACCCAATTGCAGAGCGGGTGGTCACTTTGTTAAAGCCATCTCGTCATCCGGGGGGAGGGGAGCGGATGGAGGGAGACTTTAACGTTCGGCCCAAGGCCTCTGACCAGATCACTCTCAACGATCGGCCCCTCCTCTCACCAGAGGTGCCCGTACGAGCGATTGTAACCTCGGTCGGTGCTTTGGGTTGGTGACCACCGTGGCTTGCCAGGTGTTGTAGGAGGTGGGGTTGCGAGTTGCTGGGAGCTCAGCCGGCCTTTGCCCAGGGTTGGGTTGATCGCACGTAACATACGTACGTAAACTTCTTCCGCGCCGTGCGGACACAACAAAAACCTCGTTAATAAAATTGACCGAACCCATCCGAAACATAGCAGCACACTCCGAAGTATGCAGACTCGGCGAGAATTCCTTGGGTGGGAAAGTAGCGCGCGATTACGATTTGTCGGTCCGTCCGTCCGTGAGCGCAGCGTGTGCGCGGCGTGTCCCTCCATCAAGTGCGTGATCCGTGCCGACGATGTTGCGAAGGCCACGGTAGGTAAAACGAAAAAGCCCAAACCATCGATCACTTTCCACGAACCGTTCCCTCCCGCCACTTGGCCTGGCCCGGCTCCGTCGCTCCGTTTGCCGGGGCGTTTTTAAACGAGGAGGGGGGGAGGGGGGGCGTCAGTGGGTCGGCCACTCACGATTGCGAAAAAGATCACGAGGCTGCGGCGGTTAACAAACTAAGGAAGCTCTCCCACTTGCTCAGGCGCTACGTCCGTGGCGAATACGACACCCGAGGGAGGGAGGGAGGGGCCTACGGATTGCCACACCCGCCGCCTGTCCGGCTAAAAAAGAAATCTCTTGAAATGTGCGAGACTCGGAATACACTGCGAATTTCATAAACAAGTACAAAAAGTTGTGCTGCCGTATCCGCTGTCGCGTAGTCGAACGCGGAACTCTCGCAGAGCGGAGTGTCCACACGTCCCCACGCGCTAACGGAGCGGCGCTGGGGACCAGCAATTAGAAAAGTTCGTTCAGAATTTAACGAAAGTTAAAACATAAAAACGGTTATGGGGTTTTTATGAGACCGCATTTGAGAACCCGGGTTCATCGTAACTCAGTCTACGTGAGTCTACGGCTCTATATGCGAGTCTACGGGTCTCTATAAATCTCGATATGAGTTTATATATCTCTATGCAAATCTAGAGATCGCTATGCAAGTCTATAGATCTCGATGTGAGTCTACAGATATCTGTGCGAGTCTACGAGTCTCTGCGAGTCTATAGATATCTATGCAAGTCTACAGATCTCTATGCGAGTTTGCGTGTCTCTATGTGAGTCTATGGATCTCTATACGAGTCTACGAGTCTCTGTGTGAGTCTATAGATCTCTGTGCGAGTCTACGGGTCTCTGTGTGAGTCTATGAGTCTCTGTGTGAGTCTATAGGTCTCCGTGTGAGTCTACGGGTCTCTGTGTGAGTCTATGAGTCTCTGTGTGAGTCTACGAGTCTCTGTGCGAGTCTACGGGTCTCTGTGTGAGTCTATAGGTCTCCGTGTGAGTCTATGAGTCTCTATGCGAGTCTATAGATCTCTGTGAGTCTATGGAACTCTATACGAGTCTACGAGTCTCTGTGTGAGTCTACGAGTCTCTGTGTGAGTCTACGAGTCTCTGTGCGAGTCTACGCGTCTCTGTGTGAGTCTACAGATCTCCGTGTGAGTCTACGAGTCTCTATGTGAGTCTATAGATCTCTGTGAGTCTATGGAACTCTATACGAGTCTACGAGTCTCTGTGTGAGTCTACGAGTCTCTGTGAGTCTATGAGTCTCTGTGTGAGTCTACGAGTCTCTGTGTGAGTCTACGAGTCTCTGTGTGAGTCTACGAGTCTCTGTGTGAGTCTACGAGTCTCTGTGTGAGTCTATAGATCTCTGTGCGAGTTTATGAGTCTCTGTGTGAGTCTACGGGTCTCTGTGTGAGTCTATGAGTCTCTGTGTGAGTCTACAGATCTCCGTGTGAGTCTACGAGTCTCTGTGTGAGTCTATAGGTCTCCGTGTGAGTCTACGAGTCTCTGTGTGAGTCTACGAGTCTCTATGTGAGTCTACGAGTCTCTGTGTGAGTCTATAGATCTCTGTGTGAGTCTATGGATCTCTATACGAGTCTACAAGTCTCTGTGTGAGTCTACGAGTCTCTGTGTGAGTCTATAGATCTCTGTGCGAGTCTACGGGTCTCTGTGTGAGTCTATAGGTCTCCGTGTGAGTCTATGAGTCTCTATGCGAGTCTATAGATCTCTGTGAGTCTATGGAACTCTATACGAGTCTACGAGTCTCCGTGTGAGTCTACGAGTCTCTGTGTGAGTCTATAGATCTCTGTGCGAGTTTATGAGTCTCTGCGTGAGTCTACGGGTCTCTGTGTGAGTCTATAGGTCTCCGTGTGAGTCTACGAGTCTCTATGTGAGTCTATAGATCTCTGCGAGTCTACGGATCTCGTTGGTGATCGGGCACGAGACCACCAGCAAGCAACAGCCCACCAGTCTAATCTCCGCGCTTGGGCGGCCAAATCACCGAATTCAAACCCACGATTCCCAGCCGGTTCGGTGTCCGGGGAACCTCTGAGCCACCACGGCCCATCCCTTAGTGAACCACTGTCAGCAACAACAGAAACTAAACTAGAACACTGAAGTTTCAACCAAAGTTACGAGGAGTTAAGCAGCAGTTCCGGGCGCTCGCTCCGGCAGCCCTAATCAGGGCCGGCCTTCTCCACCGCGCGGACCCTCCCCCCCCTCCCCCTCCTCCTCCAGCCCAGCGGGCTCCGGCCACTCGGCCGTCGGCCCCCCCCAGCTCCGGTCCCGGGCCCGGCTGGCCAGGCCCCGGCGTTCCCCTCTGGCGGTGTCGCCGCAGGTGGTTCTTGAGCGTGGAGAGCAGCGAGAAGCGCTTGCCGCACTCGGCGCACTCGTGCGGGTGGTCGCGCGTGTGAAGCACGTGGTGGCGCCGCAGGTTGCACACGCTGGTGAAGCCGCGGCCGCACTCGCCGCAGACGTGCGGACGCTCCCCGGTGTGCGTGCGGTAGTGCTTCTTGACGTCGGACAGGTTGGAGAAGCGGCGCCCGCACTCGTCGCAAGCGTGCGGACGCTCGCCCGTGTGCACGCGTCCGTGGATCTTGAGGTTGGAGAGGTGCAGGAAGCCCTTGCCGCACTCGGCGCAAGCGTGCGGCTTCTCGCCCGTGTGCGTGGCCAGGTGGCGCTTGAGGTTGCGCCCGTTGGGGAAGCCGCGTCCGCACTGCTCGCACACGTGCGGCCGCTCCCCCGTGTGCGTCTTGGCGTGGATCTTGAGGCTCGACGGCTGCGAGAAGCCCTTGCCGCACTCGGCGCACGCGTGCGGCCGCTCCCCCGAGTGGACGCGCTCGTGCACCTTGAGGCTGGAGCGGTGCAGGAAGCCCTTGCCGCACTGCTCGCACGCGTGCGGGCGCTCTCCCGTGTGCGTCTTGGCGTGGATCTTGAGGCCCGAGAGCTGCGCGAAGCCCTTGCCGCACTGCTCGCAAGCGTGCGGGCGCTCCCCCGAGTGCGTGCGCGCGTGCGTGCGCAGGTTGGAGAACTGCAGGAAGCCGCGGCCGCACTCGGCGCAGGCGTACGGCTTCTCGCCCGAGTGCGTGCTCAGGTGGCGCTTGAGGTTCCACTTGTTGCGAAAGGCCTTGCGGCAGATCTTGCAGGCGTGCGGACGCTCCCCCAGGTGGGCTCGCGCGTGCGACTTGAGGCTGTGCAGGTGTGCGAAGCGCTTGCCGCACAGCGGGCAGCAGTGGGGGCGCTCCCCCGTGTGCGTGCGCGCGTGCGCCTTGAGGCTGGACGCGTGCGGGAAGTCGCTGCCGCATTCCGCGCACACGTACGGCCGTTCCCCCGTGTGTGTGCGCGCGTGACGCTTGAGGCTGCGCGCGTCCGACAGACGCTTGCCGCACTCGGGGCACTCGTGGACGCCCGAGCGCCCGGCGCTGCCGCCCGCTGAGGGGGGCGGGGGCCACGTGGGGGGAGGGGAGAGGGAGGGAGAGGTGCTCAGAGCGTGGTGGCGGCAGGGGGCTGCGAGTGAGTCTTCCTCGCCAGTTCCGCGGGGGTGTGAGTGAGTGCGAGGGGGGTGGGTAGAGGGTGGGTAAGGGGTGGGTAGGGGGTGAGTAGGGGGTGGGTAGGGGGTGGGTAGGGGGTGAGTAGGGGGTGATTAAGGGGTGAGTAGAGGGTGGGTAAGGGGTGGGTAAGGGGTGAGTAGGGGGTGAGTAGGGGGTGAGTAGGGGGTGAGTAGGGGGTGGGTAGGGGGTGGGTAAGGGGTGGGTAAGGGGTGGGTAGGGGGTGAGTAGGGGGTGAGTAGGGGGTGAGTAGGGGGTGAGTAGGGGGTGAGTAGGGGGTGGGTAGGGGGTGAGTAGGGGGTGAGTAGGGGGTGGGTAAGGGGTGGGTAAGGGGTGGGTAGGGGGTGAGTAGGGGGTGAGTAGGGGGTGGGTAAGGGGTGGGTAGGGGGTGAGTAGGGGGTGAGTAGGGGGTGAGTAGGGGGTGGGTAGGGGGTGAGTAGGGGGTGAGTAAGGGGTGAGTAGAGGGTGGGTAAGGGGTGGGTAAGGGGTGAGTAGGGGGTGAGTAGGGGGTGAGTAGGGGGTGAGTAGGGGGTGAGTAGGGGGTGGGTAGGGGATGAGTAGGGGGTGAGTAGGGGGTGAGTAAGGGGTGAGTAAGGGGTGAGTAGGGGGTGAGTAGGGGGTGAGTAAGGGGTGAGTAAGGGGTGAGTAGGGGGTGGGTAGGGGGTGAGTAGGGGGTGAGTAGGGGGTGGGTCGGGGGTGAGTAGGGGGTGAGTAGGGGGTGAGTAGAGGGTGAGTAGGGGGTGAGTAGGGGGTGAGTAGGGGGTGAGTAGGGGGTGAGTAGAGGGTGAGTAGGGGGTGAGTAGGGGGTGGGTAGGGGGTGAGTAGGGGGTGGGTAGGGGGTGAGTAGCGGGTGAGTAGGGGGTGAGTAGGGGGTGAGTAGGGGGTGAGTAAGGGGTGAGTAGGGGGTGGGTAGGGGGTGGGTAGGGGGTGGGTAGGGGGTGAGTAAGGGGTGAGTAGAGGGCGGGTAGGGGGTGGGTAGGGGGTGGGTAGGGGGTGGGTAGAGGGTGAGTAGGGGGTGAGTAGGGGGTGGGTAGGGGGTGAGTAGCGGGTGAGTAGCGGGTGAGTAGGGGGTGAGTAGGGGGTGAGTAGGGGGTGAGTAAGGGGTGAGTAGAGGGTGGGTAGGGGGTGGGTAGGGGGTGGGTAGGGGGTGAGTAGGGGGTGAGTAGAGGGTGGGTAGAGGGTGAGTAGGGGGTGAGTAGGGGGTGAGTAGGGGGTGAGTAGAGGGTGAGTAGGGGGTGAGTAGGGGCTGAGTAGGGGGTGAGTAGGGGGTGAGTAGGGGGTGAGTAGGGGGTGAGTAGGGGGTGGGTAGAGGGTGAGTAGGGGGTGAGTAGGGGGTGAGTAGGGGGTGAGTAGGGGGTGAGTAGGGGGTGAGTAGGGGGTGGCTACGGGGTGGTGACGCAGAGATCACAACAGCCCTTTTCCTTTACAAGTGGCAAAATATAATAGTAGGTTTTTACCCTTTCAACTGGTAAATGCTTCACCCCGAGCTCTCAATACTCTGATAGTGCGCTGTCTTTGAGTTGTACGCCTTTTGGCGTCATCTGGTCCAACACCAATGGAGACTAGGCTCTAAGAAAAGCTGTCTCGGGTGTGGACCAATCAACTTCAAGGACAGTGCATATCATTATCATCATCAGAGTTGTTTCTTTTTGTTTGCATTTTGACTGCTCGTGTTGTGGTTATTGCAAACATGATGCCTTGTATAAAGGTGTCAGTTTTTGTACCAGTTGAAAGGGTAAAAACCTATTACTATTATAGCCCTCCTGCAGTAGCTAGATTCTGCCAGACGAGGCAGCGTCTGTTGGCTTCATGGAGACCGTGGGGTGGGGGTTACTGTGGAAGTTGGGTGGAGCGGCTCCCTTGGAACAGCGGGCAACCCGGGGCGACTGCCAATAGGGGATCGCGGCGCAGATTTTCGGCGATGCAAAAAAATTTGATTTAAAGCTTCTTTCGTGACTGCAGGGATTCATCTTCTTGGTTCTTTCGGTAAAGTCACGTAGAAGGGAAATAATAAAATAAGAAAAATAAAACATAATAAAATTTCGATTTAAAGCTTTCGTGACTGCAGCAGGGATTCATCTTCTTGGTTCTTTCGGTAAAGTCACGTAGAAGGGAGGTAATAAAATAATAAAAATAAAACATAATAAAATAATTCTCACGACGCTGTCTCCCCGACAGACCTGGTCTTCACCTGAGGACGGCTGCTTGCGTTGTGGCCGAAACGTCGTGAGAATTGTATTATTTTATTATGTTTTATTATTATTATTATTTTATTACTTCCCTTCTACGTGACTTTACCGAAAGAACCAAGAAGATGCAAAAATAATCAGAAGTCGAAAACAAGAACGCACGGTAAAAGAAAAACAGCCTCAAAAGATTGCAGTCGCAGCCTGCGACACAAAAACAAAAACCTCTCTCCTCTGTCTGCAGCTGTACATCCAGAAGGAATAGATGGCGGTAACAACGGCAGGTAAAGCCCCAGAGATAGATGGGATTTACCCAGAATTCCTAAAACACCTTGGGGCAGCAAAGGAAAAAGCTGGCCGGGGAAACTTAAAAATAAAAAGGAAATAAATAAATACAAAATCATCGCCACCAACAGGTGACCAAGACCTTGGAGAAAAGCAAAAGCCATTGCTCTCTTCAATCCAGGAAAATCCTGTTGATGACCCACACAGGCCAATCTCTCTTCTTTGTACAGCCTACAACAAGCTCCTGGAGCGAGTCTCCCGACTCTCCCCTCTCTTGAAAGCCACCGTACCCCCCACCTGAGCAGACAGCTTTTCGGCCACAAAGAAGCTGTTGTGAAACCGGGTCGCCCCGCACCTCCACGTCGCATGTCAAAGCCGCCTTTTAGCATAAACACAAACCAGCGGCTGCTTTCACAGGACTCTCCTCCCTTAAACTCGCCAACACCATGTCGCGTGCGACAAAGACGGTTCGCCCCGTCCGTCGGCACGCTCAGCGACTGACAATTTCGCGTCCATCTCGGAAACGAGCGCAGCCGCCACGCGAAATTCGACAAAATGGCCGCCCGCAGGGGTCGTCTGATCTACGCACCGGCGACATTGCGGCCGCATTGAGCCGCAAGTTCGTTAACGCCGACGATCGAGCACCGAGCCAGCCAAGGTCGACGACACTCGGCGCAGCTCAAGACGTCCCGAACACCGACCCGAAAGGAATTGGAAGATTATTTCTACCGCAGGCGATTTACGCCAAACCCAAACCGAGGCAGCGTCCTCTGCATGCCAAAAAAAACGCCGAAGATCACGGAGTTTCGTGGTCAAACCGTCACCCGCGGACCCGCTCCAAAGATACGTTGGAGTGGTGCTCGATCGAATTCTCACTTCAATGCAACAAATGAAACAGTTGAGCAACGGGATAAAAAACACGCGCGGAAATCATCCACCAACTGGCAGGAACCAGTCTGGTGGTTGTGATGCGTGAGCGGATCGCCACGTTCGCCCCCCTGGTGTGTCCGACGGGGGAGTATCGCTCACCCGTGTGGGGACACGGCGCTCGCACGCCGCGAGTTACCGATTCGCAACCAAACATCGCGACGCGTGGCCGTCTGAGGTACGCCGAGGTCTCAAATCCGTCGTGAAAGTGGCGGCCGTCCGGGAGAACCAAAACATTCCCGTCAACCCGGAAACCTTCCGATACATCGGGACATAAACGCAGTGCCGCTCCTCTTCCGGACGACAGCAGCGGCCTCGCTCCACGCCACGAATGCAAACGAAGGCGAGAGGTGGAAGCGAGATCAAGGACTGCGGCCGACGTCAAGGATCAACATCTCGTACGGCGACCCTGAACCGTCGTACCTCCCGGTTTCAACCTCCCAATGCCCGCCAAAGGTCGACCATCAACCAAACCCGAACCGGGGCCAAGCGGCCGATGTGGCCGATGCGGCCGATGCGTCCTCCCGAACGCACAAACGGCGCCGTAAAAGATTCGGCGTCATGCGAGAGTGTGGCCACGGATCCCAAAACATCGACCGCCATCGTGAACACTGCCGCCGCCGCCGCCGTAGCCTTCACTCCTCTAAAGGACGAGATCCAACGCCGCTTCTGAACAGACACTTGAGTGGATAACAAAGCTACATTCACATTCTATTCTAGATTTGAAGCGTTCGTGACTGCAAGGATTCATATTCTTAGGTTTTTTCGGTAAAGTCACGTAGGTAAAACATCAAAATTTATACAAAATAAAATAAAAAAACCGGATTCCCACCACCACCCATCTCAAAAGAATTCTCTCATCAAAACGCTATACCACAGAGCCCATGGCATTTCTGACCAACACCACCTGACCGGTGAATTAAGACATGTACATCGGGCCCTCAGGATGAACGGATACTCTGACCTAACTATCCGCCAAGCTGTCTCTCCCACCACACAGAAACAGCCACATGAAACTCCGACCAAAACTATCACGTTACCATACATAGCAGGCGTGACCAAAAAGATCTCCAAAATTCTAAACAAACATAAGATCCAAGTCCGATTCAGTACAGTGCATAAAATCCGTGATTTGATTCCAAATGTGAAGGATGTCGTTCCTGACTTACAGTATCCTGGAGTCTACAAATTGAGTTGCATTTGTGGTGATTGCTACATTGGAGAAACGAAACGTCATGTTTCTGATCGTGTCCGCGAACACAAGTCAGATCTGAAACACGGCAGAACTGATTCTTCGGCCGTTGCCGATCATTGCTACAACTCGGTGGGCTCTCATGAAATTGTCTTTTCCGAGACCAAGGTTCTCTGCAAACCTCCCGGCTACCATCAAAGGTTTGTACACGAAGCCATACAAATATACAAACACAGACATAATTTCAACCGTGATGATGGGTACAAACTTAGTAATCATTTGAAAGATGTTATCAACCACGCAAAAAAGACTTAATTACACTTTTTTGGACCATCTTATCTGACAGGCACTATTTTACTTTACTTTACCGAGTGTTAACATCCCCAGTTATTTTTTGGCAGTACTCTCTTCATTGTTCAGCCAGCATTGGTATAAACATGGGCATTTTCGTTCTTTTGTCTATCATGTGTATCAGACCTCCCCTCCCCCTCTCTGTCCATTGTGTTGGCGTGTGCAGTAGTTTGTCGCTTGCGCACAATCGCTTCCACGCCGTCGCCCACCCTTTTGGCCCCGCCCCCCCTCCCTCCCGATACGTTCCATTCATTGGCTACCACATTCTGATGAGCTCCGCCCCCCTCTCCTCCCCCCTCAACGTGCTTATAAGGGATTACATCTTGAATCATTGCCTCACTTGATGCAGCTAATCTGGCTGTGACGGTCCCACCTGATGACGGAGACTTGTGTTGCCTCCGAAACGTCGTGATTTTTATTTTATTTTTTATTAATTTTGATGTTTTACCTACGTGACTTTACCGAAAAAACCTAAATTTGCATCACGAATCTGCTGCCATTAATCCATACGAAAGAAGGGGGTGGCTAGTTGGTGGCTGGTGGGCGGCTCGCGAGATGGCTCGCGAGGTGGCTAGCGGCGTGCCTAGCGGCGTGGCTAGTTGGCGGCTAGTTGGTGACCAAGCGGGTGGCCCAGGGCGGCCCCCTCCCACCCGCCCGCCCGCCCACTCACCGGCGTGCGTGCGCGAGTGCATCTTGAGGCTGGAGGGCTGCGTGAAGACGCGTCCGCAGTCGGCGCAGGGGAACGAGCGCTGGCCCGCGTGCGTGCTCTGGTGGCGCCGCAGGTTGCGCCGGCTCGGGAAGCCGCGGCCGCACTCGCCGCACACATGCGGCCGCTCCACCGTGTGCGAGCGCTCGTGCCGGCGCAGGCTCGCCGCGTCCGGCACCGCCTTGCCGCAGTGACGGCACCGCAGCAGATGCTCGGCGCCGGCAGCGGCGGCGGCAGCAGCGGCGTCGGCATCGCCGCCGCCTCCTGTCGTAGAGTTTTCGTACGTACATGTGTTTACGTGTGTGTACGTATGTGTGTTTACGTGTGTGTGTGTACGTGCATGTACGTGTGTTTACATGTGTTTATGTGTTTACGTGTGTACGTGTGTGTACGTACGTGTGTGTACGTACGTGTGTGTACGTACGTGTGTGTACGTACGTGTGTGTGTGTACGTGTGTGTGTGTACGTGTGTGTGTGTACGTGTGTGTGTGTACGTGTGTGTGTACGTGTGTGTGTGTACGTGTGTGTGTACGTGTGTGTGTGTACGTGTGTGTGTGTACGTGTGTGTGTGTACGTGTGTGTGTGTACGTGTGTGTGTGTACGTGTGTGCCGTGTGAAATATCGAACACTCCTTGTCATGAGCTGGTGCCATGGGTTTACTGACCGAGACGACTGGCAGATGCACCAAATGTGCCCCTTACTGTGCCAACTTGCTGTGTTTTAGCCGCTTATGCCTTCCAATCACCTTAGCCCAGGTACCAGCATCATGATCCACTCGGGCATTAATCTTACCCAACAGGATGACTCTATCACGAGGGGTCACTTTAGCTAGCACTTGTGACAGGAGGTCACAGAAGGAATCTGACTCATCGGCCTTGCCTGCATCCCTCCGCTGATGTTCATCTTCGGTGGGGGCATAAGTAACCACCACCACCACTCATCGCCTCCGGTCGATGGTAAGGTGAGCCCACAATAGCCTGGGGGTTACAGCTTTCCACACCTCACCATTACGCTCCCACACCCCCTTCATTCTTTTGTTCCTGCACCGAGGACTGTCCACCCCTCATGGTGACTGTAGCCAGAGCCGGTCCACAGGACCTCCTGAATGCCACAGAGATCCAGACGGTACCGGTCCAGCTCCCGACAGATGGGTGGCAGCCTCTCCTCCGCAGTGAGCGTTCGAACTTTACACAAGTGGCCACTCTCAATATCATTTTGCAGTTTCTACAAGAACGCCAAGGACATGAGTTCAGGGTCCTGGCTCCACCAAACAGAGTTTGGCCAGGAGACGTCACGGATGCCTGTCCGGTACAAGCTTAGCGAGATATTCAATACGCGGTTTAGTGGGAAATTAAACGAAAGCGGAGGTGTCACCGGACTGGAATCAGCAGGTTACCGTCCGGAAAACACCGCAGACATCACAGACGCCACCACAGCTTCACCTTCTAGCAACTACCACCACCACCACAGCCATGACAGCGTCACTGTCCAGTATCCACCACCACCACCACCACCACAGCCATGACAACGTCACTGTCCAGTATCCACCACCACCACCACCACAGCCATGACAACGTCACTGTCCAGTATCCACCACCACCACCACCACCACAGCCATGACAGCGTCACTGTCCAGTATCCACCACCACCACCACCACCACCACAGCCATGACAACGTCACTGTCCAGTATCCACCACCACCACCACCACCACCACAGCCATGACAGCGTCACTGTCCAGTATCCACCACCACCACCACCACCACCACCACCACCACCACAGCCATGACAACGTCACTGTCCAGTATCCACCACCACCACCACCACAACCATGACAACGTCACTGTCCAGTATCCACCACCACCACCACCACCACAACCATGACAGCGTCACTGTCCAGTATCCACCACCACCACCACCACCACCACAGCCATGACAACGTCACTGTCCAGTATCCACCACCACCACCACCACCACAGCCATGACAGCGTCACTGTCCAGTATCCACCACCACCACCACCACCACCACAGCCATGACAACGTCACTGTCCAGTATCCACCACCACCACCACCACAGCCATGACGTCACTGTCAGTATCCACCACCACCACCACCACCACCACAGCCATGACAACGTCACTGTCCAGTATCCACCACCACCACCACCACCACCACCACCACCACAGCCATGACAACGTCACTGTCCAGTATCCACCACCACCACCACCACCACAGCCATGACAACGTCACTGTCCAGTATCCACCACCACCACCACCACCACCACAACCATGACAACGTCACTGTCCAGTATCCACCACCACCACCACAACCATGACAGCGTCACTGTCCAGTATCCACCACCACCACCACCACCACAGCCATGACAACGTCACTGTCCAGTATCCACCACCACCACCACCACCACCACCACCACCACAGCCATGACAACGTCACTGTCCAGTATCCACCACCACCACCACCACCACAGCCATGACGTCACTGTCCAGTATCCACCACCACCACCACCACCACAGCCATGACAACGTCACTGTCCAGTATCCACCACCACCACCACCACAACCATGACAACGTCACTGTCCAGTATCCACCACCACCACCACCACAACCATGACAGCGTCACTGTCCAGTATCCACCACCACCACCACCACAACCATGACAACGTCACTGTCCAGTATCCACCACCACCACCACCACCACCACCACAACCATGACAGCGTCACTGTCTAGTATCCACCACCACCACCACCACCACCACAGCCATGACAGCGTCACTGTCCAGTATCCACCACCACCACCACCACCACCACCACCACCACAACCATGACAGCGTCACTGTCCAGTATCCACCACCACCACCATCACCACCACAACCATGACAGCGTCACTGTCCAGTATCCACCACCACCACCACCACCACCACCACCACAACCATGACAGCGTCACTGTCTAGTATCCACCACCACCACCACCACAGCCATGACAGCGTCACTGTCCAGTATCCACCACCACCACCACCACAGCCATGACAACGTCACTGTCCAGTATCCACCACCACCACCACAGCCATGACAACGTCACTGTCCAGTATCCACCACCACCACCACCACCACCACAGCCATGACAACGTCACTGTCCAGTATTCACCACCACCACCACCACCACAGCCATGACAACGTCACTGTCCAGTATTCACCACCACTACCACCACCACAGCCATGACAACGTCACTGTCCAGTATTCACCACCACCACCACCACCACAGCCATGACAACGTCACTGTCCAGTATCCACCACCACCACCACCACAGCCATGACAACGTCACTGTCCAGTATCCACCACCACCACCACCACCACAGCCATGACAACGTCACTGTCCAGTATTCACCACCACCACAACCACCGAGGAGGTGGGGGAGGGGCGGGGGTGACACTCACGTGAGTGAGCGCCTCCCGTCTCTCCGCCGCCGTCCTCGTCGCTCAGCTCCACCTCCACCTCGGCAGTCGTCCCGTCGGCCGCCCCCTCCGGAGACGACGACGACGACGACGAGGCACCCCCCGTCACGTGGTGCCCGCTCCGCGGGCTCGCTGTCGCCACCACCGCAACAACGAGACGTGGCGGCAGCGGCGGCAGCTTCGATTTA
The DNA here is from genome assembly GCF_964198595.1 of Lampetra fluviatilis. NCBI lineage: Eukaryota > Metazoa > Chordata > Hyperoartia > Petromyzontiformes > Petromyzontidae > Lampetra > Lampetra fluviatilis. Next base: position 9,156,225 of record NC_136329.1, read on the forward strand.
GTTTTACACGTAGCGGGCTTTCGCGAGCAATGTTATTCAAAACAACGGCTTTTGGGTTAGATCGCTGTAAGTGTAAGTGTTGTCTTCTTGGTTCTTTCGGTAAAGTCACGTAGAATGGAAATAATAAAATAATAAAAATAAAACATAATAAAATAATTCAGACTCTGTCTACTCGACAGACCTGCTCTCCACCTGACGGCTGCTTGCGTTGTGGACGAAACGTCTTGAGAATTATTTTATAATGTTTTATTTTTATTATTTTATTATCTCCATTCTCCGTGACTTTACCGAAAGAACCAACAAGATGAATCCCTGCAGTCACGAAAGCTTTAAATCGAAATATAAGTGTTGTGTCGTAACCCTCCACCACCCTTGACACCAGGACCTACCGTGGAGCTGATCTGCCCTCTGACCATCGACTAGTCATCTGTAAGATGCGCCTGCCATTCTTCCACTCCGGTGGTCGGTGTACATCCAGCACCCCATTCCAACCTAAAGTGGCCTGGTCATGTAGCCCGCATGCCCAGCCACCGCATGCCTAAACAGCTTTTGTGCGGCCGGATAGAGGGGGCTAAACGGGAGCGGCACGGGCTAGAGAAGAGATGGAGCGATGTGGTACAGGAGGACGTGGAGCTGAGTGGACTTGCCGATGACTGGTACCAGCGGTGTCAAGATCGGCCTCTGTGGAGGAGGCTCGTGAAGGATGCTGCTACTGCTGCTACTGGGCAGTTGGAGGCAGTCGCCCTCCAGCAACAAAGGGGGGCAGAGGAGCGACGCTCACAACAACGAGCGGAACGCCGGGTGTCTAAAACACAGAGAGTTGACACAGTAGGGGGCACAGGTGGTGCATCGGCCACTCATCTCAGTCAGTCGACCCGTGGCACCTGCTGGGTCTGTCCCGTGACCTCCTGCCAGCGGGCGTTCGACACTTCACGTGGCCTCAAGGTGCACATGGCCTGGCACAAGCGTCGTGGTGATGTCACCGCCACTTGGTGGCGAATGGCGGTTGTTGTTTTGGCCGTGTGGGTGTGTGTAGGTGTGTGTGTGTGGGTGTGTGTGTGGGTGTATGTGTGTGTGTATGTGTGTGTGGGTGTGTGTGTGAGTGTATGTGTGTGTGTAGGTGTGTGTGTGTGGGTGTGTGTGTGGGTGTATGTGTGTGTGTATGTGTGTGTGTATGTGTGTGTGGGTGACACGAGGCTGTACCGTTTGCGGTGTCTTCCTGCTTCACCTTCACCTGAGGCCAGGCCTCACAGCCAGGCTCCTCCCCCCCCCTCCTCCCCCCCCCTCCTCCTCCTCCCCCTCCCCCTCGTCCTCCTCCCCCTCCCCCTCGTCCTCCTCGTGCTCACGCTTCAGCGACAGTGCCACCGCGTCAGGCCTGAAGGCTGCTCACGGGAACACGTGCGAGGGTGTAAACCAACACGATGAACTATTTTGTTACTTTGATGTAAAGCTTTCGTGACTGCAGCAGGGATTCATATTCTTGGTTCTTTCGGTAAAGTCACGTAGAAGGGAAATAATAAAATAATAAAAATAAAACATAATAAAATAATTATCACGACGTTTCGACTGCAACACAAGCAATCGTCATCAGGTGTGAAATCCACAGCAAGAAAATTTGAAAAATTTGAAAATTGTACATTTTCTTGCCGTGGATTTCACACCTGATGATGATTGCTTGTGTTGCAGTCGAAACGTCGTGAGAATTGTATTGTTTTATATTTTTATTTTTTATTATTTCCCTTCTACGTGACTTTACCGAAAGAACCAAGAATAACTATTTTGTTATTGTTACCAGGTGTGAGCCCCCACTAAGCTGCTACGTAGCTATTTATCAAAAGCGAGCCGGCTATCACAAATGAGAGATCCGTAGAAAAATGTTGATATTTTACAGGAAGGAACAATATGTTCCACACTGTCCACCAGGGATTTTTTGTCTGTCTGTCGTGCATAAATAAATATATAATATAAACAGCTCTTTCATTGGTGGAGACCGACTGCCGGGTACGGAGAGGGGAGGTGCCTGAGGAGGGTCAGGGGAGGGGCCTAAGGAAGGGGGGGGGTCAGGGGAGGGGCCTGAGGGAGGGGGGGGGTAAGGGGAGGGGCCTAAGCAAGGGGGGGGGTTAGGGGAGGGGCCTGAGGGAGGGGGGGGGGTAAGGGGAGGGGCCTAAGCAAGGGGGGGGGTCAGGGGAGGGGCCTGAGGGAGGGGGGGGGTAAGGGGAGGGGCCTAAGCAAGGGGGGGGGTTAGGGGAGGGGCCTGAGGGAGGGGGGGGGGTAAGGGGAGGGGCCAAAGCAAGGGGGGGTTAGGGGAGGGGCCTGAGGGAGGGGGGGGGTAAGGGGAGGGGCCTAAGCAAGGGGGAGGGGCCGATAGTTAAGGGGGCTGGCTACCTGGCTGGCTGCCTGGCTACCTCCAGTCAAGGTATCTTCTACACAGGTAGGAACAACAGCTTCCACACTGCCCACCAGGGATTATTTGTCTGTCGTGCACGAATGCGCTGTCCAACCAAGTTCCTACCTGCCCACTCCGAAGGAAACGTGTTTGGGCGACCCGCAATCTCGAATTACCCACGGACGTCCTCCCCGTCATCGGCGCCGATAATGTAGAGTCCTACGATAATGTAGAGTCCTACGATAATGTAGAGTCCTACGATAATGTAGAGTCCTACGATAATGTAGAGTCCCACGATAATGTAGACTACTAGATAATGTAGAATCCCTCGATGATGTAGAGTCCTACGATAATGTAGAGTCCCACGATAATGTAGAGTCCCACGATAATGTAGAGTCCCACGATAATGTAGAGTCCTACGATAATGTAGAATCCCACGATAATGTAGAGTCCCACGATAATGTAGAGTCCCACGATAATGTAGAGTCCCACGATAATGTAGAGTCCCACGATAATGTAGAATCCCACGATAATGTAGAGTCCCACGATAATGTAGAGTCCCACGATAATGTAGAGTCCTACGATAATGTAGAATCCCACGATAATGTAGAGTCCCACGATAATGTAGAGTCCCTCGATAATGTAGAGTCCCTCGATAATGTAGAGTCCCACGATAATGTAGAGTCCCACGATAATGTAGAGTCCCACGATAATGTAGAGTCCCTCGATAATGTAGAGTCCCACGATAATGTAGAGTCTTATGATAATGTAGAGTCCCACGATAATGTAGAGTCCCACGATAATGTAGAGTCTTACGATAATGTAGAGTCCTACGATAATGTAGAGTCCCACGATAATGTAGAATCCCACGATAATGTAGAGTCCCTCGATAATGTAGAGTCCCTCGATAATGTAGAGTCCCACGATAATGTAGAATCCCACGATAATGTAGAGTCCCACGATAATGTAGAGTCCCTCGATAATGTAGAGTCCCTCGATAATGTAGAGTCCCTCGATAATGTAGAGTCCCACGATAATGTAGAGTCCCTCGATAATGTAGAGTCCCACGATAATGTAGAGTCCCACGATAATGTAGAGTCCCACGATAATGTAGAGTCTTATGATAATGTAGAGTCCCACGATAATGTAGAGTCCCACGATAATGTAGAGTCTTACGATAATGTAGAGTCCTACGATAATGTAGAGTCCCACGATAATGTAGAATCCCACGATAATGTAGAGTCCCTCGATAATGTAGAGTCCCTCGATAATGTAGAGTCCCACGATAATGTAGAATCCCACGATAATGTAGAGTCCCACGATAATGTAGAGTCCCTCGATAATGTAGAGTCCCACGATAATGTAGAGTCCCTCGATAATGTAGAGTCCCACGATAATGTAGAGTCCCTCGATAATGTAGAGTCCCTCGATAATGTAGAGTCCCACGATAATGTAGAGTCCCTCGATAATGTAGAGTCCCACGATAATGTAGAGTCCCACGATAATGTAGAATCCCACGATAATGTAGAGTCCCACGATAATGTAGAGTCCCACGATAATGTAGAGTCCTACGATAATGTAGAGTCCTACAATAATGTAGAGTCCCACGATAATGTAGAGTCCCTCGATAATGTAGAGTCCTACGATAATGTAGAGTCCCACGATAATGTAGAGTCCTACGATAATGTAGAGTCCTACGATAATGTAGAGTCCCACGATAATGTAGAGTCCTACGATAATGTAGAGTCCCACGATAATGTAGAGTCCTACGATAATGTAGAGTCCTACGATAATGTAGAGTCCCACGATAATGTAGAGTCCCACGATAATGTAGAGTCTTACGATAATGTAGAGTCTTACGATAATGTAGAGTCCTACGATAATGTAGAGTCCCACGATAATGTAGAGTCTTACGATAATGTAGAGTCCTACGATAATGTAGAGTCCCACGATAATGTAGAGTCCCACGATAATGTAGAGTCTTACGATAATGTAGAGTCTTACGATAATGTAGAGTCCCACGATAATGTAGAGTTCTACGATAATGTAGAGTCCCTCGATAATGTAGAGTCTTACGATAATGTAGAGTCTTACGATAATGTAGAGTCCCACGATAATGTAGAGTCATACGATAATGTAGAGTCCCACGATAATGTAGAGTTCTACGATAATGTAGAGTCCCTCGATAATGTAGAGTCTTACGATAATGTAGAGTCCCACGATAATGTAGAGTCTTACGATAATGTAGAGTCCCACGATAATGTAGAGTCCTACGATAATGTAGAGTCCTACGATAATGTAGAGTCCCACGATAATGTAGAGTCCTACGATAATGTAGAGTCCCACGATAATGTAGAGTCCTACGATAATGTAGAGTCCCACGATAATGTAGAGTCCTACGATAATGTAGAGTCTTACGATAATGTAGAGTCCTACGATAATGTAGAGTCCCACGATAATGTAGAGTTCTACGATAATGTAGAGTCCCTCGATAATGTAGAGTCTTACGATAATGTAGAGTCCCACGATAATGTAGAGTCTTACGATAATGTAGAGTCCCACGATAATGTAGAGTCCTACGATAATGTAGAGTCCTACGATAATGTAGAGTCCCACGATAATGTAGAGTCCTACGATAATGTAGAGTCCCACGATAATGTAGAGTCCTACGATAATGTAGAGTCCCACGATAATGTAGAGTCCTACGATAATGTAGAGTCTTACGATAATGTAGAGTCCTACGATAATGTAGAGTCCCTCGATAATGTAGAGTCCCACGATAATGTAGAGTCCTACGATAATGTAGAGTCCCACGATAATGTAGAGTCCTACGATAATGTAGAGTCTTACGATAATGTAGAGTCCTACGATAATGTAGAGTCCCACGATAATGTAGAGTTCTACGATAATGTAGAGTCCCTCGATAATGTAGAGTCTTACGATAATGTAGAGTCCCACGATAATGTAGAGTCTTACGATAATGTAGAGTCCCACGATAATGTAGAGTCCTACGATAATGTAGAGTCCTACGATAATGTAGAGTCCCACGATAATGTAGAGTCCTACGATAATGTAGAGTCCCACGATAATGTAGAGTCCTACGATAATGTAGAGTCCCACGATAATGTAGAGTCCTACGATAATGTAGAGTCTTACGATAATGTAGAGTCCTACGATAATGTAGAGTCCCTCGATAATGTAGAGTCCCACGATAATGTAGAGTCCCACGATAATGTAGAGTCCTACTGCAGTCTAAAGTGCAAACTCCGTATACACCGGCAGGGTCTGGATCGAAAACCCACGACCTCCTGCACACCGGGCGAGGGAGACGACATCTGGGGGGGGGGGGTGAGGGGCTCATCGCTCACCGTCCACCACCTCGCGTTTCACGATGACGCCCGGCCAGGGCCGCTCGGAGGCCTCCCGCTTGAGCAGCGTGGCCCGCGGGGAGAGAGACGGGGGCCCTCCAGAGACCGCCTGCGACCCTGCGGCCTCCATCTCTACGTGGCGGGGGGGGGGGGGGTCAGGGGTCATTGTTCAGTGTCTCTACGTGGTGGGGCGTTTGTAGACAGTGACAGACTGACAGAGTTGTCTCTGATGGAGTCTTTATATAATGACAGGGGATCTCTACACAATGATAGACAGAGTTGTCTCTCATGGAGTCTCTACACAATGATAGACAGAGTTGTCTCTGATAGAGTCTCTACACAGTGACAGGCAGACTGAGTGGTCTCTGATGGAGTCTCTACACAGTGACAGACAAAGTTGTCTCTGATTGGGTGTCTATACAATGACAGGTCTCTGATGGAGTCTGTACACAGTGACACACAGACAGACAGAGCGGTCTCTGATGGGTCTCTGATGGGGGTCTCTACACAATGACAGACAGACAGAGTTGTCTCTGATGGAGTCTCTACACAGTGACACACAGACAGGTCTCTGATGGAGTCTCTACACAATGACAGACAGACAGACTGAGTTGTCTCTGATGGAGTCTCTACACAGTGACAGATGGAGTCTCTACACAGTGACACACAGACTGAGTGGTCTCTGATGGGGGTCTCTACACAGTGACAGATGGAGTCTCTACACAGTGACACACAGACTGAGTGGTCTCTGATGGGGGTCTCTACACAGTGACAGACAGACAGAGTGGTCTCTGATGGGGGTATCTAGACAATGACAGACAGACCCAGTCTCCGTCTATGGGAATGTTATGATTGCAATAATTAATCCTTGAATTGTTAATTTTCAATCGTAATTATAAGACATTGCTATATAACCCTAGCTAAACTGTGGATTAAAATGCAAATTCTCCGTGTGTGTGTGTGGCCAACACCAGTGACGATTATCTTAACCGGTCATGGGCCTCCCCTAGGTCGACTCAGCCTGAAATGAGTACCCGGCGTGGTGTGTAGTAAACATCGCCACTGGGGAGACAAAGGCGGCCGGGCGTGGTGCTGGCCACGCGTGTGCCGTGCCGGCCTTTCTAGGTGCTCGCCAACAGCACTTCCAGCACCCAGTCTGTCCCGACTCGACGGGGGGGGGGGCATCTTTGTGCGTGTTGCCGTGTCCACCAGAACGGGTCTCGTGGAGGGGACCTAGCTCAAGCCTTGAGCGGCAGCTGCTGCAAGTCGACCGCTAAGGGGGTCAAACAGCGGCCCCGCTCCCCCACTAATTATTGTAATTATCATCACCATCATCACCACCACTGAACGCCAACACACACACACACGCGCCTCTCTTTGCATTGAATTGGCTGCCACTGCTTTTAAAAAGGCTGCACAGTTGGTTCTGCACTCGCCACTGCGAAGACATTCAGATTCCTTTACAACAACCACAACCACCGCCACACACACACAGCTCCCCTGCAAACGTGGCGAGTTTAAAAAAAAAACCCACCACACACACGCCAGCCTTTCACTGCGAGACACTTGATAACGAGAGCTGGCTGAATCCCACTCACTCAGGACCCGCTCTCTCTCTCGGCAGGCTGATTGCTGCTCGCTGCTGCTGCTGCTACACTACAAGACAAAAACGCCGTGGGGGCTTAAAACGCTAGAAATGTGGCCGCTTCGTATGGCAGGAATTCCAACCCAGAGGGGTGATTCTTGAGGAGGCAGGACGGAGGGGAGGGGGTAGAGGGGGGTAGAGGGAGGGAGTTTTTCCCGTTTTCTCATCGACTAAAATAAAATCTCGATTAAAGCTTTCGTGACTGCAGGGATTCATCTTCTTGGTTCTTTCGGTAAAGCCATCACGTAGAATGGAAATAATAAAATAATAAAACATAATAAAATAATTCTCACATTCAGACGCTGTCTTCTCGACAGACCTGTTCTCCACATGAGGACGGCTGCTTGCGTTGTGGCCGAAAGGTCGTGAGAATTGTATTTTATTGTGTTTAATTTTTATTATTTTATTATTTCCATTCTACGTGACGACTTTACCGAAAGAACCAAGAAGATTTAAAAAAATCATTCTCACCAAATCCACGTTGGCGAACAGCGCCCCCCGCCGCCCGCCCCCAACAACCACCTTTCTGTACTGCCTCTCCTTCCGCCAGGTCAGAGGGCCCCCAGCCGACAGCCCAAACCCAGCCCGGCAGCCCGCGACAGCGGACACGAAACCACCGAGCAGTGAGCCCGAGCCAGCAGCAGCAGCAGGAGGAGTGGGGGTGGGATGAGGGGAGGGCCTGGGTCTCCTCCTCCTCCTCGCGTCCTGTCGCGCCGCGCACCGATTCGTTCGCGGCGAATAGCGAACGAATCCACCGGCGGATCTTGAAGTCGTCGCGGTCTTCCCGCGTGGAAGGCGACCGAGGCGCTCGCTGACGATTTGCATCCGTGGGAAGGCGGCCGATCGGCTGCTAAATGGGACGACAACAACAACAACAACCCGCGCCCAACGGGCGGCAAACGATTTGGAGCAAAAATGTTTTTTTGTCTGCGGGGGGGGGGCGGTTGGAGGGGCGGGGCGGGGGGGGGGCGGTTGGAGGGGCGGGGCGGGGGGGCGGTGGGGGTCTCCAAAAACCGCGAGGATGGGTGGGGCCCCGGAACGTGGCTACCGAGGGGAGGGGTGGGTGGGGCCCCGGAACGTGGCTACCCAGGCGAGGGTGGGGCCCCGGAACGTGACTACCGAGGGGAGGGGTGGGTGGGGCTCCGGAACGTGGCTACCCATGCGAGGGTGGGGCCCCAGAACGTGGCTACCGAGGGGAGGGGTGCGGCCCCGGAACGTGGCTACCGAGGGGAGGGTGGGGGCTGGGTGGGGGCGTGGCTACCCAGGCGAGGGGTGGGGTCTGGATGCTGCGGAAGCTTGCGCACTTGAACAGTTACACACAGAGACACACAGAGTCACATAGAGACCCATAGTTACACAGAGACCCATAGAGTTACACAGAGACCCATAGAGTTACACAGAGACCCATAGAGTTACACAGAGACCCATAGAGTTACACAGAGACCCATAGAGTTACATAGAGACCCATAGAGTTACATAGAGACCCATATAGTTGCATAGAGACCCACAGAGACCCATAGAGTTACACAGAGACCCATAGAGTTACACAGAGACCCATAGAGTTACACAGAGACCCATAGAGTTACACAGAGTGACAAAGACACAGAGACCCATAGAGTTACACAGAGACCCACAGAATCGCACAGAGACACACAGAGTTACACACAGAGACACACAAGAGTCACACAGAGATCCGTAGAGATCCATAGTTGCATAGTGAGTTACATCTAGGGCGTTAGAGGTACATAGACTCATAGAGTTACATAGATACACAAAAGGTTAGTTCCACGGAGATCCATAGAGTTACATCGACAGCCGTAGGATTACGCAGAGATCGATAGAGTTTCGTGGATTATCTACAGAGTCACAGAGAAATCTATCGAGCTACGTAAAAATAATAATCCATAGAGTGCAACGGAGATCAATACAGTGGTAAATGGGGTTAGAGAAATCCACAGAGTTACATAGAGATTCAAAAAGTTTATTTTCATAGCCATAGAGTTACATAAGGAGGCATGCAGTTATTTAGAGATGCACAAAGAGATCCATAGTTACAGAAAGATTGACAGTTCAGAATGAGAATCTTTATACTGGTAGGAACCTCTGATTACACCAGCCCACAGGGGATTATTGTGTCCGTCGTGCAGGGAGGGGCTGGGTGGGGAGGGGCTGGGTGGGGATAGTGGAGAGGGGTAGGGCTGGGTGCGGAGGGGCTGGTCACCCCGTGGTGCCCTTATTAAACTCAACGTTTAACCTACTCACGCCGGCTTGTGCCCGCCCTCACAGTCGGGCATATTTGCGAAACACACCACGCCGCCGTTGACCCTGCAGGCCATTGACCGAGCAACCCAACGTGTTCCTACCAGCTCCCTCCGCAGCAGGAATGTGTTTAAGGAACGAAACAGGTGGACTTCTCCACAAATCTGGCTGTCGCCTGATGAAGCTGGTTGTAATTACTGGCGAAGCATCGTACTCAGATTGTAAATGTTGTGCCTTGGCTCTCCAACACGCCGGTGTGTTGTACTAGTAACGAATTGGCATTGTTCTGTTTACGTGACAACCCTTACTAATTTGCTGTGTTGGTGTGGTGGTGGGTTTAACGCAAGGAATGTGTCTTTGACTGCAGGAGGAATCCGATGAGCCTTGATGCTTCTTTCCAGAGATGTCCAGCATGGAAGACTGTCCACCCCCTCGCAGTCAGCCCACCAGGGATTGGTTCAGTGCAGCTCAAAGACTCGGTCGTCGAGCTCGGCATTTAAGGGCCTCAAGACCGGAATGGGAGATCTTGCCGACGATGTGTCCATCGGGGGAGCTTCAGTCCAGGCAGCAATAAACTGTGACAACTGGGGAGGCCTTCAGACAGCCGCACGCATTATTTGGCGAAAGTCGGTTTGACGGCCATCGGTATTTGCGTCCGATGTTAAACTAGGGGGGCAATTTTTTGACGTAAAAAGGGGGGGGGGGGGGTTGGTGGCGAGCGGGGTGGGGGGGGGCACATTCCGCTCGTCACTTCAGGCCTGTGGCGGCGCGTATTCGTGACGCGGGCAGACGCGCGTGCCGATGTTTTTCCACAGACAGCCATTGGTTGTGCACGAATCGTCATCAATCTCACGCTGGGTTTCCGGCTTGCATCATATACCACAGGCATGTCCAAAGTCTGGCCCACGGGCCAATCACGGCCCGCGGTCAGATTTCATACGGCCCGCAGCTTCGGTCTTATAACGTGTTAGTTATGACTCGCTAGCTCTGTCAGAATAAATCATAAAACTTTAAAGATGTAATTCCTCCTTCCGCCACACGGTGGCAGCACCATTCTAATGCTCTCTGGCTCTGCATCCGTGCCGCGAACCCTTCTCGAATCATTTCTGCCGTGGCGACTGCAAAAAAAAAAGAGAAAAGTTGACAGTGAGGGCCGCCGCTTTCAGGAGCGGTGGGAATTACAATACTTCTTCACTGGAAATCGAGGAAATTGTGTTTGTGTAATTTGTAAAGAGACAAATGCCTTGTTTAAAGATTTCAACGTAAAGAGACACTACGAGACTAAACATGCTACAACATACGACAAGCTAACAGGGAGTGACCGCGCTGAAAAAGTAAAGCAACTTCAAGCTGCTCTGGCATCGCAACAGCGATTCTTCACGCGGGCCTGTGAGTCAAAGGAAAACATCACCAAAGCCAGCTACGAAGTGGCCATGTTAATAGCTAAACATGGCAAACCTTTTACTGAAGGTGCGTTTATCAAAGACTGTGTCATGAAAATGGTGGAGAACATTTGCCCTGAGAAGAAGCAATAATTTATGAATGTTTACCTGGCACGCAACACTGGCAGGGAGAGTTGAGGACATATCGTCAGATATTCAGAGACAACTGGGGGACAGGGGAGTGGCTTTTGATTATTTAGCCTGCGATGAAAGCACCAATGCATCTGACACTGCACAACTACTTATTTTATAAAGAGGAGTTGATGACAACATGAACGTGACAGAGGAGCTGCTTGACCTCAAAAGCCTTAAAGGGCAAACCAGAGGAACAGATGTATTCGTTTCTGTTTGTGAAGCTGTTGATGATATGAAACTACCATGGAGTAAAGTTTCTGGGATCATTACCGATGGTGCGCCTGCCATGGCTGGTGAGCGAAGTGGATTGTCCACACTGATCTGCAATAAAGTCGGCGAAGAAGCAGGCAACGCTATTAAACTTCACTGTATCATTCACCAGCAGGCTCTCTGCGCCAAACATCTCAAATTTGACGATGTTATGAAACCAGTGGCAAAGGCAATCAATTCTATTCGCTCTAAAGCTCTATACCACCGACAGTTTCAGCAGTTCTTGCGTGACATCCAGGCTGAATACGGTGACGTAATATATCACAACGATGTGAGGTGGCTAAGTCGGGGGTCCGCACTGCAGCGACTTTTCTCTCTCAAAGAGGAAATTGGACATTTTTTGGGTGAGAAGGGACAACCAATGGAAGAACTGTCCGTTCCTGTATGGCTGGCAAATCTGGCTTTTTTGGTTGACATAACGAAGCATCTGAATGCGCTGAATGTTAATCTCCAAGGGAAAGATGCAGTGGTGAGCCAGCTATATGCTCACATCAAGGCCTTTGGAACCAAACTGCAACTTTTCCAAAGACACTTGTCCCAAACAGAGCCCTGCACCGCGCACTTCCCAGCTTTGAAAGAGGTCATTGACAGTTTCCCACAGGACAACATCGGTGCGCAAATGAAGAGTTATGCAACAGCTATCACATTTCTTTCTGTGGAATTTAACAAACGCTTTTGGGACTTTGCAGTTATTGAAAAGGACATGTTGCTTTTCTCTTCTCCCTTCTCCGTGGACCCTGATGATGCTCCTCCACAGCTGCATCTGGAGCTCATTGAGCTGCAGTTAGACGATGAGTGCCGCGGGAAACACCAGCAGTGTTCTCTTGTTCACTTTTACCGGCAGCGGGACAAAAGCAGGTTTCCAGAAATGCGGTCATTCACTAAGAAAATGCTGAGCTTATTCGGCTCCACATATTTGCGTGAGCAAACATTCTCAGTCGTGAACTTCAACAAGAACCGATTGAGGTCAAGGATGAGTGACTCCCACTTGTGTGGCATTTTACGCATCTCAACCACTGCCCTCAAGCCAGACCTGGTCTCTTTATTGAAATCTCGATCTCAGTATCACCCTACTCATTAGTGTCAGCAAGTTATCTGTTCCTTGATCAATCTGAAATTGAGTGTTTTGAACGGTAACATCTGTTACTATTAACAGTGAAAAGCCTAAAGCACACTAATGCACTTGGACTTATGGCACTTGTTTTATTAAACTCTTGAATAAGATTTGGATATAACTGTTGATGTTATGTACCTGTAGATGTGACACAAACTCTTGCTTTCTGAAAGATCTTGTAAAAGACAAGGGCAAAATTCACTTGTTTTAAAGTTTAATGATAACAGACCACTTTGCATTACTTATAACTCCTGTTTAAAATGTTCATGAGGCAAAGATATTTATCTAATGGAAATTTAAGGTATTCTATACAGTTTGTTCAATGTTATCTGACTGAATGAAAGGCAGAATTGTGTTTATAGAGTTGTTCACGTCTGCCTGAGTGACTTATATTTGGTTACATTGCCATTTGAAAAATAAAGGTAATTGTGACAATGATCATAGTTTTATAACGGTGTGTGTGTTTCCACGTAACTTTTGTGGTAAAAATGTCGGAAGGAACTATTGGCCCCCGGGCATCTTCACTTTATCAAATTTGGCCCTCTTTACAAAAAGTTTGGACACCCCTGATTTTTAAATCCTTTATATTAAGTTCGCTTGCTTGCTTGCTTGCGTGCTTGCTTGCTTGCGTGCTTGCTTGCTTACGACCGTGCAAATCTTTCGGTCGTTTTTTAACTCACTTCCCGTCATCCAATCGAGCTGACATTTTGCACACAGACTCGTTGTGCGTGACAATTAATGTTCGTGATATATTTTTTTCCAAAATGTTTCACTTTTTAGGACAAAAATATTATATTTAATTACCAATTGCTTAATGGTGCAATGCAATCATCTGACCCATAGGTGGCAGCCATCTCAAGCCAGAGGACGAGAGGACTCTAGCCGCCACGCATATAAAGGATTTAGAGTGAAAAACTTTGTTTTTACGGGTTATACTTATTATACCACTTCGTTATGGCGTACACCACGGGCAGTACAGATGCCAATAGCACAAATGGCACAAACTGGAGAGCGACGTGCGATCGTGTTTCATGTTTAGAGGTGGTCTCATTTGATGGATATGAAATCTGCATGCGTCCTGGCACTGTAGGCGTCTCTGCTGCAGCTGTGAACACAGGAAGATGAACACCAGGCTTGTGTCAGTGTACGCGCACGCACACGTCTAAAAGACAAAGATACCCCGTGTAGCCTTAACAGACTTTCACCACAAATCTGGCTGTCGCCTGATGAAGCTGGTTGTAATTACTGGCGAAGCATCGTACTCAGATTGTAAATGTTGTGCCTTGGCTCTCCAACACGCCGGTGTGTTGTACTAGTAACGAATTGGCATTGTTCTGTTTACGTGACAACCCTTACTAATTTGCTGTGTTGGTGTGGTGGTGGGTTTAACGCAAGGAATGTGTCTTTGACTGCAGGAGGAATCCGATGAGCCTTGATGCTTCTTTCCAGAGATGTCCAGCATGGAAGACTGTCCACCCCCTCGCAGTCAGCCCACCAGGGATTGGTTCAGTGCAGCTCAAAGACTCGGTCGTCGAGCTCGGCATTTAAGGGCCTCAAGACCGGAATGGGAGATCTTGCCGACGATGTGTCCATCGGGGGAGCTTCAGTCCAGGCAGCAATAAACTGTGACAACTGGGGAGGCCTTCAGACAGCCGCACGCATTATTTGGCGAAAGTCGGTTTGACGGCCATCGGTATTTGCGTCCGATGTTAAACTAGGGGGGCAATTTTTTGACGTAAAAAGGGGGGGGGGGGGTTGGTGGCGAGCGGGGTGGGGGGGGGCACATTCCGCTCGTCACTTCAGGCCTGTGGCGGCGCGTATTCGTGACGCGGGCAGACGCGCGTGCCGATGTTTTTCCACAGACAGCCATTGGTTGTGCACGAATCGTCATCAATCTCACGCTGGGTTTCCGGCTTGCATCATATACCACAGGCATGTCCAAAGTCCGGCCCACGGGCCAATCACGGCCCGCGGTCAGATTTCATACGGCCCGCAGCTTCGGTCTTATAACGTGTTAGTTATGACTCGCTAGCTCTGTCAGAATAAATCATAAAACTTTAAAGATGTAATTCCTCCTTCCGCCACACGGTGGCAGCACCATTCTAATGCTCTCTGGCTCTGCATCCGTGCCGCGAACCCTTCTCGAATCATTTCTGCCGTGGCGACTGCAAAAAAAAAAAGAGAAAAGTTGACAGTGAGGGCCGCCGCTTTCAGGAGCGGTGGGAATTACAATACTTCTTCACTGGAAATCGAGGAAATTGTGTTTGTGTAATTTGTAAAGAGACAAATGCCTTGTTTAAAGATTTCAACGTAAAGAGACACTACGAGACTAAACATGCTACAACATACGACAAGCTAACAGGGAGTGACCGCGCTGAAAAAGTAAAGCAACTTCAAGCTGCTCTGGCATCGCAACAGCGATTCTTCACGCGGGCCTGTGAGTCAAAGGAAAACATCACCAAAGCCAGCTACGAAGTGGCCATGTTAATAGCTAAACATGGCAAACCTTTTACTGAAGGTGCGTTTATCAAAGACTGTGTCATGAAAATGGTGGAGAACATTTGCCCTGAGAAGAAGCAATAATTTATGAATGTTTACCTGGCACGCAACACTGGCAGGGAGAGTTGAGGACATATCGTCAGATATTCAGAGACAACTGGGGGACAGGGGAGTGGCTTTTGATTATTTAGCCTGCGATGAAAGCACCAATGCATCTGACACTGCACAACTACTTATTTTATAAAGAGGAGTTGATGACAACATGAACGTGACAGAGGAGCTGCTTGACCTCAAAAGCCTTAAAGGGCAAACCAGAGGAACAGATGTATTCGTTTCTGTTTGTGAAGCTGTTGATGATATGAAACTACCATGGAGTAAAGTTTCTGGGATCATTACCGATGGTGCGCCTGCCATGGCTGGTGAGCGAAGTGGATTGTCCACACTGATCTGCAATAAAGTCGGCGAAGAAGCAGGCAACGCTATTAAACTTCACTGTATCATTCACCAGCAGGCTCTCTGCGCCAAACATCTCAAATTTGACGATGTTATGAAACCAGTGGCAAAGGCAATCAATTCTATTCGCTCTAAAGCTCTATACCACCGACAGTTTCAGCAGTTCTTGCGTGACATCCAGGCTGAATACGGTGACGTAATATATCACAACGATGTGAGGTGGCTAAGTCGGGGGTCCGCACTGCAGCGACTTTTCTCTCTCAAAGAGGAAATTGGACATTTTTTGGGTGAGAAGGGACAACCAATGGAAGAACTGTCCGTTCCTGTATGGCTGGCAAATCTGGCTTTTTTGGTTGACATAACGAAGCATCTGAATGCGCTGAATGTTAATCTCCAAGGGAAAGATGCAGTGGTGAGCCAGCTATATGCTCACATCAAGGCCTTTGGAACCAAACTGCAACTTTTCCAAAGACACTTGTCCCAAACAGAGCCCTGCACCGCGCACTTCCCAGCTTTGAAAGAGGTCATTGACAGTTTCCCACAGGACAACATCGGTGCGCAAATGAAGAGTTATGCAACAGCTATCACATTTCTTTCTGTGGAATTTAACAAACGCTTTTGGGACTTTGCAGTTATTGAAAAGGACATGTTGCTTTTCTCTTCTCCCTTCTCCGTGGACCCTGATGATGCTCCTCCACAGCTGCATCTGGAGCTCATTGAGCTGCAGTTAGACGATGAGTGCCGCGGGAAACACCAGCAGTGTTCTCTTGTTCACTTTTACCGGCAGCGGGACAAAAGCAGGTTTCCAGAAATGCGGTCATTCGCTAAGAAAATGCTGAGCTTATTCGGCTCCACATATTTGCGTGAGCAAACATTCTCAGTCGTGAACTTCAACAAGAACCGATTGAGGTCAAGGATGAGTGACTCCCACTTGTGTGGCATTTTACGCATCTCAACCACTGCCCTCAAGCCAGACCTGGTCTCTTTATTGAAATCTCGATCTCAGTATCACCCTACTCATTAGTGTCAGCAAGTTATCTGTTCCTTGATCAATCTGAAATTGAGTGTTTTGAACGGTAACATCTGTTACTATTAACAGTGAAAAGCCTAAAGCACACTAATGCACTTGGACTTATGGCACTTGTTTTATTAAACTCTTGAATAAGATTTGGTTATAACTGTTGATGTTATGTACCTGTAGATGTGACACAAACTCTTGCTTTCTGAAAGATCTTGTAAAAGACAAGGGCAAAATGCACTTGTTTTAAAGTTTAATGATAACAGACCACTTTGCATTACTTATAACTCCTGTTTAAAATGTTCATGAGGCAAAGATATTTATCTAATGGAAATTTAAGGTATTCTATACAGTTTGTTCAATGTTATCTGACTGAATGAAAGGCAGAATTGTGTTTATAGAGTTGTTCACGTCTGCCTGAGTGACTTATATTTGGTTACATTGCCATTTGAAAAATAAAGGTAATTGTGACAATGATCATAGTTTTATAACGGTGTGTGTGTTTCCACGTAACTTTTGTGGTAAAAATGTCGGAAGGAACTATTGGCCCCCGGGCATCTTCACTTTATCAAATTTGGCCCTCTTTACAAAAAGTTTGGACACCCCTGATTTTTAAATCCTTTATATTAAGTTCACTTGCTTGCTTGCTTGCGTGCTTGCTTGCTTGCGTGCTTGCTTGCTTACGACCGTGCAAATCTTTCGGTCGTTTTTTAACTCACTTCCCGTCATCCAATCGAGCTGACATTTTGCACACAGACTCGTTGTGCGTGACAATTAATGTTCGTGATATATTTTTTTTCCAAAATGTTACACTTTTTAGGACAAAAATATTATATTTAATTACTAATTGCTTAATGGTGCAATGCAATCATCTGACCCATAGGTGGCAGCCATCTCAAGCCAGAGGACGAGAGGACTCTAGCCGCCACGCATATAAAGGATTTAGAGTGAAAAACTTTGTTTTTACGGGTTATACTTATTATACCACTTCGTTATGGCGTACACCACGGGCAGTACAGATGCCAAAAGCACAAATGGCACAAACTGGAGAGCGACGTGCGATCGTGTTTCATGTTTAGAGGTGGTCTCATTTGATGGATATGAAATCTGCATGCGTCCTGGCACTGTAGGCGTCTCTGCTGCAGCTGTGAACACAGGAAGATGAACACCAGGCTTGTGTCAGTGTACGCGCACGCACACGTCTAAAAGACAAAGATACCCCGTGTAGCCTTAACAGACTTTCACCACAAATCTGGCTGTCGCCTGATGAAGCTGGTTGTAATTACTGGCGAAGCATCGTACTCAGATTGTAAATGTTGTGCCTTGGCTCTCCAACACGCCGGTGTGTTGTACTAGTAACGAATTGGCATTGTTCTGTTTACGTGACAACCCTTACTAATTTGCTGTGTTGGTGTGGTGGTGGGTTTAACGCAAGGAATGTGTCTTTGACTGCAGGAGGAATCCGATGAGCCTTGATGCTTCTTTCCAGAGATGTCCAGCATGGAAGACTGTCCACCCCCTCGCAGTCAGCCCACCAGGGATTGGTTCAGTGCAGCTCAAAGACTCGGTCGTCGAGCTCGGCATTTAAGGGCCTCAAGACCGGAATGGGAGATCTTGCCGACGATGTGTCCATCGGGGGAGCTTCAGTCCAGGCAGCAATAAACTGTGACAACTGGGGAGGCCTTCAGACAGCCGCACGCATTATTTGGCGAAAGTCGGTTTGACGGCCATCGGTATTTGCGTCCGATGTTAAACTAGGGGGGCAATTTTTTGACGTAAAAAGGGGGGGGGGGGTTGGTGGCGAGCGGGGTGGGGGGGGGCACATTCCGCTCGTCACTTCAGGCCTGTGGCGGCGCGTATTCGTGACGCGGGCAGACGCGCGTGCCGATGTTTTTCCACAGACAGCCATTGGTTGTGCACGAATCGTCATCAATCTCACGCTGGGTTTCCGGCTTGCATCATATACCACAGGCATGTCCAAAGTCCGGCCCACGGGCCAATCACGGCCCGCGGTCAGATTTCATACGGCCCGCAGCTTCGGTCTTATAACGTGTTAGTTATGACTCGCTAGCTCTGTCAGAATAAATCATAAAACTTTAAAGATGTAATTCCTCCTTCCGCCACACGGTGGCAGCACCATTCTAATGCTCTCTGGCTCTGCATCCGTGCCGCGAACCCTTCTCGAATCATTTCTGCCGTGGCGACTGCAAAAAAAAAAAGAGAAAAGTTGACAGTGAGGGCCGCCGCTTTCAGGAGCGGTGGGAATTACAATACTTCTTCACTGGAAATCGAGGAAATTGTGTTTGTGTAATTTGTAAAGAGACAAATGCCTTGTTTAAAGATTTCAACGTAAAGAGACACTACGAGACTAAACATGCTACAACATACGACAAGCTAACAGGGAGTGACCGCGCTGAAAAAGTAAAGCAACTTCAAGCTGCTCTGGCATCGCAACAGCGATTCTTCACGCGGGCCTGTGAGTCAAAGGAAAACATCACCAAAGCCAGCTACGAAGTGGCCATGTTAATAGCTAAACATGGCAAACCTTTTACTGAAGGTGCGTTTATCAAAGACTGTGTCATGAAAATGGTGGAGAACATTTGCCCTGAGAAGAAGCAATAATTTATGAATGTTTACCTGGCACGCAACACTGGCAGGGAGAGTTGAGGACATATCGTCAGATATTCAGAGACAACTGGGGGACAGGGGAGTGGCTTTTGATTATTTAGCCTGCGATGAAAGCACCAATGCATCTGACACTGCACAACTACTTATTTTATAAAGAGGAGTTGATGACAACATGAACGTGACAGAGGAGCTGCTTGACCTCAAAAGCCTTAAAGGGCAAACCAGAGGAACAGATGTATTCGTTTCTGTTTGTGAAGCTGTTGATGATATGAAACTACCATGGAGTAAAGTTTCTGGGATCATTACCGATGGTGCGCCTGCCATGGCTGGTGAGCGAAGTGGATTGTCCACACTGATCTGCAATAAAGTCGGCGAAGAAGCAGGCAACGCTATTAAACTTCACTGTATCATTCACCAGCAGGCTCTCTGCGCGAAACATCTCAAATTTGACGATGTTATGAAACCAGTGGCAAAGGCAATCAATTCTATTCGCTCTAAAGCTCTATACCACCGACAGTTTCAGCAGTTCTTGCGTGACATCCAGGCTGAATACGGTGACGTAATATATCACAACGATGTGAGGTGGCTAAGTCGGGGGTCCGCACTGCAGCGACTTTTCTCTCTCAAAGAGGAAATTGGACATTTTTTGGGTGAGAAGGGACAACCAATGGAAGAACTGTCCGTTCCTGTATGGCTGGCAAATCTGGCTTTTTTGGTTGACATAACGAAGCATCTGAATGCGCTGAATGTTAATCTCCAAGGGAAAGATGCAGTGGTGAGCCAGCTATATGCTCACATCAAGGCCTTTGGAACCAAACTGCAACTTTTCCAAATACACTTGTCCCAAACAGAGCCCTGCACCGCGCACTTCCCAGCTTTGAAAGAGGTCATTGACAGTTTCCCACAGGACAACATCGGTGCGCAAATGAAGAGTTATGCAACAGCTATCACATTTCTTTCTGTGGAATTTAACAAACGCTTTTGGGACTTTGCAGTTATTGAAAAGGACATGTTGCTTTTCTCTTCTCCCTTCTCCGTGGACCCTGATGATGCTCCTCCACAGCTGCATCTGGAGCTCATTGAGCTGCAGTTAGACGATGAGTGCCGCGGGAAACACCAGCAGTGTTCTCTTGTTCACTTTTACCGGCAGCGGGACAAAAGCAGGTTTCCAGAAATGCGGTCATTCACTAAGAAAATGCTGAGCTTATTCGGCTCCACATATTTGCGTGAGCAAACATTCTCAGTCGTGAACTTCAACAAGAACCGATTGAGGTCAAGGATGAGTGACTCCCACTTGTGTGGCATTTTACGCATCTCAACCACTGCCCTCAAGCCAGACCTGGTCTCTTTATTGAAATCTCGATCTCAGTATCACCCTACTCATTAGTGTCAGCAAGTTATCTGTTCCTTGATCAATCTGAAATTGAGTGTTTTGAACGGTAACATCTGTTACTATTAACAGTGAAAAGCCTAAAGCACACTAATGCACTTGGACTTATGGCACTTGTTTTATTAAACTCTTGAATAAGATTTGGTTATAACTGTTGATGTTATGTACCTGTAGATGTGACACAAACTCTTGCTTTCTGAAAGATCTTGTAAAAGACAAGGGCAAAATGCACTTGTTTTAAAGTTTAATGATAACAGACCACTTTGCATTACTTATAACTCCTGTTTAAAATGTTCATGAGGCAAAGATATTTATCTAATGGAAATTTAAGGTATTCTATACAGTTTGTTCAATGTTATCTGACTGAATGAAAGGCAGAATTGTGTTTATAGAGTTGTTCACGTCTGCCTGAGTGACTTATATTTGGTTACATTGCCATTTGAAAAATAAAGGTAATTGTGACAATGATCATAGTTTTATAACGGTGTGTGTGTTTCCACGTAACTTTTGTGGTAAAAATGTCGGAAGGAACTATTGGCCCCCGGGCATCTTCACTTTATCAAATTTGGCCCTCTTTACAAAAAGTTTGGACACCCCTGATTTTTAAATCCTTTATATTAAGTTCACTTGCTTGCTTGCTTGCGTGCTTGCTTGCTTGCGTGCTTGCTTGCTTACGACCGTGCAAATCTTTCGGTCGTTTTTTAACTCACTTCCCGTCATCCAATCGAGCTGACATTTTGCACACAGACTCGTTGTGCGTGACATTTAATGTTCGTGATATAATTTTTTCCAAAATGTTTCACTTTTTAGGACAAAAATATTATATTTAATTACCAATTGCTTAATGGTGCAATGCAATCATCTGACCCATAGGTGGCAGCCATCTCAAGCCAGAGGACGAGAGGACTCTAGCCGCCACGCATATAAAGGATTTATAGTTAAAAACTTTGTTTTTACGGGTTATACTTATTATACCACTTCGTTATGGCGTACACCACGGGCAGTACAGATGCCAATAGCACAAATGGCACAAACTGGAGAGCGACGTGCGATCGTGTTTCATGTTTAGAGGTGGTCTCATTTGATGGATATGAAATCTGCATGCGTCCTGGCACTGTAGGCGTCTCTGCTGCAGCTGTGAACACAGGAAGATGAACACCAGGCTTGTGTCAGTGTACGCGCACGCACACGTCTAAAAGACAAAGATACCCCGTGTAGCCTTAACAGACTTTGGGTAAATGCTGTTTGCGAGCACCTATGAAGGCCGGAATGGCACGCGATAGGGTGGGTGGCCAGCACCACGCCCGACCGCCTTTGTCTCCCTAGTGGCGATGTTTACACACCGCATCAGGTACTCATTTGAGGCTGAGTCGACCTCGGGGAGGCTCAGATAATCGTCACCGGTGGTGGTGTTGGCCGCAAGCGGCTCGTAGCGCAGCGTAGCGCTCACCGCTATCACTACCGCTCCCCACACAGATTGACACACACACACAAAATGACACTCACACACACACACACACAATGACACACACACACACAATGACACACACACACACACAATGACACACACACACACACACAATGACACACACACACACACACAATGACACACACACACACACACAATGACACACACACACACAATGACACACACACACACAATGACACACACACACACAATGACACACACACACACACAATGACACACACACACACACAATGACACACACACACACACACACAATGACACACACACAATGACACACACACACACAATGACACACACACACACAATGACACACACACACACAATGACACACACACACACAATGACACACACACACACACACAATGACACACACACACACAATGACACACACACACACACACAATGACACACACACACAATGACACACACACACACACACAATGACACACACACACACACACAATGACTCATTTGAGGCTGAGTCGACCTCGGGGAGGCTCAGATAATCGTCACCGGTGGTGGTGTTGGCCGCAAGCGGCTCGTAGCGCAGCGTAGCGCTCACCGCTATCACTACCGCTCCCCACACAGATTGACACACACACACAAAATGACACTCACACACACACACACACAATGACACACACACACACAATGACACACACACACACACAATGACACACACACACACACACAATGACACACACACACACACACAATGACACACACACACACACACACAATGACACACACACACACAATGACACACACACACACAATGACACACACACACACACAATGACACACACACACAATGACACACACACACACACACACAATGACACACACACACACAATGACACACACACACACAATGACACACACACACACAATGACACACACACACACAATGACACACACACACACACACAATGACACACACACACACAATGACACACACACACACACACAATGACACACACACACACACACAATGACACACACACACAATGACACACACACACACAATGACACACACACACACAATGACACACACACACACACACAATGACACACACACACACACAATGACACACACACACACACACAATGACACACACACACAATGACACACACACACAATGACACACACACACACACACAATGACACACACACACACAATGACACACACACACACACAATGACACACACACACAATGACACACACACACAATGACACACACACACAATGACACACACACACAATGACACACACACAATGACACACACACAATGACACACACAATGACACACACACACAATGACACACACACACACAATGACACACACACACAATGACACACACACAAAATGACACACACACAATGACACACACACACACACACTTTGACACACACACAATGACACACACACACACACAATGACACACACACACACACACACAATGACACACACACACACAATGACACACACACACACAATGACACACACACACACAATGACACACACACACACAATGACACACACACACACACAATGACACACACACACACACAATGACACACACACACACACAATGACACACACACACACACAATGACACACACACACAATGACACACACACACACAATGACACACACACACACAATGACACACACACACACAATGACACACACACACACACACAATGACACACACACACACAATGACACACACACACACACACAATGACACACACACACAATGACACACACACACACAATGACACACACACACACAATGACACACACACACACAATGACACACACACACAATGACACACACACACACAATGACACACACACACAATGACACACACACACACAATGACACACACACACAATGACACACACACACACACAATGACACACACACACAATGACACACACACACACAATGACACACACACACAATGACACACACACACAATGACACACACACACACACAATGACACACACACACACACAATGACACACACACACAATGACACACACACACAATGACACACACACACAATGACACACACACACACACAATGACACACACACACACACAATGACACACACACACACACAATGACACACACACAATGACACACACACAATGACACACACACACACAATGACACACACACACAATGACACACACACACAATGACACACACACACACAATGACACACACACACAATGACACACACACACAATGACACACACACACAATGACACACACACACAATGACACACACACACACACAATGACACACACACACACAATGACACACACACACACAATGACACACACACACAATGACACACACACACAATGACACACACACACAATGACACACACACACACACAATGACACACACACAATGACACACACACAATGACACACACACACACAATGACACACACACACAATGACACACACACACACAATGACACACACACACACAATGACACACACACACAATGACACACACACACAATGACACACACACACAATGACACACACACAATGACACACACACACACAATGACACACACACACAATGACACACACACACACAATGACACACACACACACACAATGACACACACACAATGACACACACACAATGACACACACACAATGACACACACACACCTGTAAAGTTGGCGATGATGCAAGTGTTCTTGTTGCCGTTCGGTCCTTGAGCCTCCACCGAGTAAACTCCGACCTCCGGGCTCCGTCGCCACAACAACTTGCCGCTTGGCACAGCCCAGTCCCAGTCGACGATTTCCAACGAGGTGTTGAACTCGTACGGCACGTTGGACGTTTCACCCGAAGTCCGATATTCCACCTACATGGCGGCAATGGGAGGAAACGCGTCCGCACGCACAACGGAGAGACCTGTGACGTCCTGTGCTCAATCAATCAATGTTTCCGTCGCCATGGAAAAGCAATACGAGCAGTCCCGGGTTAAGGGTTAGGTTCCCCAGAACGATCCGTGACCCCAGGTTTTCCGTGTGTCGTTAAATGAACAATTTCCCCCCCCCCCAAATCAACGATAAAATCAATGATAAAATCAACGATAAAATCAATGATAAAATCAACGATAAAATCAACGATAAAATCAATGATAAAATCAATGATAAAATCAACAATAAAATCAACAATAAAATCAATGATAAAATCAACGATAAAATCAACGATAAAATCAACGATAAAATCAACGATAAAATCAACGATAAAATTAACGATAAAATCAACGATAAAATCAATGATAAAAGCAACGATAAAATCAACGATAAAATCAACGATAAAATCAATGATAAAATCAACGATAAAATCAATGATAAAATTAACGATAAAATCAACGATAAAATCAACGATAAAATCAATGATAAAATTAACGATAAAATCAACGATAAAATCAATGATAAAATCAACGATAAAATCAACGATAAAATCAATGATAAAATCAATGATAAAATTAACGATAAAATCAACGATAAAATCAATGATAAAAGCAACGATAAAATCAACGATAAAATCAATGATAAAATCAACGATAAAATCAACGATAAAATCAACGATAAAATCAATGATAAAATCAATGATAAAATCAATGATAAAATCAACGATAAAATCAACGATAAAATCAATGATAAAATTAACGATAAAATCAACGATAAAATCAATGATAAAATCAACGATAAAATCAACGATAAAATCAACGATAAAATCAATAATAAAATTAACGATAAAATCAACGATAAAATCAATGATAAAAGCAACGATAAAATCAACGATAAAATCAATGATAAAATCAACGATAAAATCAACGATAAAATCAATGATAAAATCAATGATAAAATCAACGATAAAATCAACGATAAAATCAACGATAAAATCAATGATAAAATCAATGATAAAATCAACGATAAAATCAATGATAAAATCAACGATAAAATCAATGATAAAATCAATGATAAAATCAATGATAAAATCAACGATAAAATCAATGATAAAATCAACGATAAAATCAACGATAAAATCAACGATAAAATCAACGATAAAATCAACGATAAAATCAATGATAAAATCAATTTAGAAAATCCCATTGCCGGAAACAGTTGTAGCCTCCACTGGCATTTCCCCCCAGTGCCGTATCGCGCTGACACCCGTTTCCTGTCGTTGCCTGCATCGTATCGCCGTCCATACGTCCTGCACTTCCCACGATGATTTAATTTCATCAAGCTACCCCCATTATTAAACTAGGAGAGAGAGCCAGAGACACAGAGAGACGGAGAGAGACAAGGAGACAGACAGAGAGAGACAAGGAGAGACAGAGACACAGAAAGAGACAGACAGACACAGAGAGAGAGAAAGACAGACAAAGAAAGACAGAGAACACCAGACAGAGACAGATAGAGAGAGAAACAAAGAGAGGCATACACAGAGAGAGACTGAGACAGACAGAGAGAGAGACAGAGAGAGACTGAGACAGATAGAGAGACAGAGAGACAGAGACAGAGAGACAGGGACAGAGAGACAGAGAGACAGACAGAGAGAGAGACACAGAGAGAGACTGAGAGAGACTGAGAGAGACAGACACAGACAGAGAGAGACAGACAGAGATAGACAGAGAGAGACAGAGAGACAAAGAGACAGGGACAGAGAGAGAGACAGACAGAGAGAGAGAGACAGAGAGAGAGAGAGAGACAGAGAGAGACAGACAGAGAGAGACAGAGAGAAAGACAGAGAGATAGAGAGAAAGACAGAGAGATAGAGAGAAAGACAGAGAGACAGACAAAGAGAGACAGACAGAGAAAGACAGAGAGAGACAGAGAGAGACAGACAGAGAGAGACAGAGAGACTGAGAGAAAGACAGAGAGAAAGACAGAGACAGAGAGACGGAGAGAGACAGACAGAGAGAGACAGACAGAGAGAGACAGAGAGAGACAGACAGAGAGACACAGAGAGAGACAGAGAGAAACAGACAGAGAGACACAGAGAGAGACAGACAGATAGATACAGACAGAGAGAGAGACAGCTGTGGATTGTGAATGGAGAGACAGAGAGAGAGAGAGCCAGGAGGAGCGGAGTACGGATGCTGGATCAGCGTCTCCCAGACGGCCCAATGCAACCCCCCCCCCACCCCGTTTGTGCGACTTACCAGCAATTTGTCGTCTTTGTAGACAAGGATCATGGTCGTCTCGTCGTTGGGACAGCTCCAGTTGATGCCATCAACTGGTCCTTGAAGATGTCGCAACGGCGAAGGTTCGATGGCTTTGCCAGCCGTGTCGCCAACTGGAAAGATATTTCATTAGGAATGTTTTTTTTTTATTTAAAAGATGTCACCGACATGATCATCGAGAGCCACGATCTTTATCCACTGGTGGATCAAGTCCTCGCCAACACTCACAGAAACTACACAAAATAATATTGTTATTCATTAATTAACCACAAGTACCACGTGTGTGTGTGTGTGTGGTTAATGCAGACCATGACGATGTCCTGCAATAGGGTGTGGGTGGATGTGTGTGTCTATTTGGCTGGGTCATGTAGCCCGCATGCCCAGCTACCGCATGCCCAAGCAACTTGTTCGGCCACAGAGGGATACAAACGGGCAGGTCATGGGCTGGAGAAGAGATGGACTGATGCAGTACGGGAGGATGTGGAGCTGAGTGGACTTGCTGATGACTGGTATCAGCGTTGTCAAGATCGGCCTCAGTAGAGGAGGCTCGTGAAGGACGCTACTGGGCAGTTGGAGGCAGTCGCCCTCCAACAACAACGGAGGGCGGAGGAGCGACGCTCACAACAACGAGCGGAGCGCCGGGTGGCTAAAGCACAGCAAGTTGGTACAGTAGGGGGCACAGGTGGTGCATCAGCCAGTTATCTCGTTCATCTCGGTCAGTCGACCCGTGGCACCTGCTAGGGTCTGCCCCGTCACCTCCTGCCAGCGGGCGTTCGACACTTCACGTGGCCTCAAGGTGCACTTGGCCTGGCACAAGCGTCGTGGTGACATCACCGCCACTTAGTGGCGAATGGCGGTTGTTGTTGTTGGTGCTGCTTGTGGTGATGGTGGTGACCACCTAGTTCGTGAAGCCTTCAATAGCTGTACCGGGGAAATTTCCATTTGGTGCGGATATAATGGGAGGCTGATCGATGCCCGGGTGCGGTCGGGGGATGGCTCCCTATTGGTCAACCACGTTATGTATGCCGATGATTTGGTAATTGCTGCTCATTCAGAGAAGGAGTTGGAGACGCTGCTGCTGAACTTGGAGCGTGCCACTAAGAGGTGGGGCCTTACCATCAGCCCCACCAAAACTAAGCACCTGCCTGGGTATTTTTTACCATCGGACACTCCGCCCCCACGGCTCCCAATTGGTGATGGGGCAGTTGTGGAGAGAGTGGAGAGTTTCCCATACCTGGGCAGTGTGCTCATGAGCGACTCCGGTCTGGCAGCAGAGGTCTCACTCCGAATCAGTCGAGCGGCAATATCTTTTCATCGGTTGCGTAACGTTGTGTGGAAGCTACCTGGTCTGTCGCTCCGCACGAAGCTTCAGGTCTTCTCGGCCACAGTCATTCCCTCCCTTCTCTACGCTTGCGAGACATGGACCCCCCTGGTGGAGCATCTTCGCCGGTTGGAGACATTTAGGCTAGCCTGCCTACGATCCATCCTGGGTTTAACCAGGCTGGATAGTGTGAGGAGCTCACAAATCCTTTAACGATCTGGGCAGGGTCCCTTCGGTAAGCTCCTCCGGCGAGCAAGGCTGCGTTGGCTGGGTCATGTAGCCCGCATGCCTAGCCACCGCATGCCTAGACAGCTTTTGTTTAGCCGGATAGAGGGGGCTAAACGGGCGTGGCACGGGCTAGAGAAGAGATGGAGTGACGTGGTACAGGAGGACGTGGAGCTGAGTGGACTTGCCAGTGGCTGGTGCCAGCGGTGTCGGGGACAGCCTCTGTGGAGGAGGCTCGTGAAGGACGCTACTGGGCAGTTGGAGGCGGTCGCCCTCCGGCAACAGCGGAGGGCGGAGGAGCGACGCTCACAACAGCGAGCGGAGCGCCGGGTGGCTAGGGCACGGCAAGTTGGCACAGTAGGGGGCACAGGTGGTGCATCAGCCACTCATCTCGGTCATCTCAGTCAGTCGACCTGTGGCACCTGGGTCTGCCCCGTGACCTCCTGCCAGCGGGCGTTCGACACTTCACGTGGCCTCAAGGGGCACATGGCCTGGCACAAATGTCGTGGTGACGTCACCACCACTTAATGGCGGTTGTTGTTGTAGTAAACATCGCCACTGGAAAAATAAAGGCAGTCAGGGCGTAGTGGTGCTGGCTACCCCACCCCCTCGTGTGCCACAGTGCGGGCCTTCGTAGGCAGTGCTGCTGCTGCTTCTCGCTAATAACAGCATTGGCCCCAAGTCTGTTACAGGCTACATGGGGGAACCTTTGTGTGTGTGTGCGTCGTGGGAATCGCAGCTGGTGCATCTGCCAGTAGTCGTCTCGGTCGGCCAAACCCACGGCACCTGCAGGAGGTCTGTCAAGTGACCTCCTCCTGCCAGCGGCGAGCATTTGAAGCTTCACGTGCTAGCCTAAAAGGGCACCTATCCCTAATAAAGGGGATTTTCTTGTTGTTGCGTTTAGATCGCGTGAATTTAAATGTACATTCGTTTGTTTGTTTGTGAGTATCCCCACACCCGCCCAGAGCCTCTCACCAGGGGCTACTCCGGAGAGAGATCACCCCCAATAGAGACATTTGGTTCCTGTGCCAAAGCTGTGTGTGGAGGTGAGACCAACTATACATGTAGTCGCTACATTTCCACCTCCTCCACCAGCTCCGGCTCTTTCCTCCCCAGTGACATTTCACGTCCCAATAGCGAGTGTCCACTGCCAAGGTCCAGTTCATGTGAGACCATCCCTCCCTCCCCCAGCCACGCTGGCATCGCACGTGCCCCTCACCCGTCGTCTTGCGGATTGGTGGGCCCACACTGTTGTATATATGCCTTTTCCAAAAATGTTTTATTAAGTGTGATATTCATCTTCTTGGTTCTTTCGGTAAAGTCACGTAGAATGGAAGTAATAAAAGAATAAAAATAAAACATCATAAAATAATTCTCACGACGTTTCGGCCACAACACAAGCAGCCGTCCTCAGGTGAAGAACAGGTCTGTCGATAAGACAGCGTCTGAATGAAAGAACCAAGAAGATGAATCCCTGCAGTCACGAAAGCTTTAAATCGAAATCTAAGTGTGATATTGTCTATTTTAATGTCATGGCTCCTGGTAGACAAACATGGGTCCCCTGCACGCCGAAAGTCGTGAAAACCAGATGACAAAACCAGACCAGCAGCAGAATGAGAAGCGGTTAAACAGAACGCAAGAGACATCGATCAGATCTGAAGCTTTCGTGACTGCAAGGATTCATATTCTTAGGTTTTTTCGGTAAAGTCACGTAGGTGACTTTACCGAAGGGTGGGGCTGGGTGGGGAGGGGCTGGGTGGGGAGGGATGGGCTGGGTGGGGAAGGTGGGGCTGGGTGGGGGGTGGGAAGGGTGGGGCTGCGTGCGGA
The DNA here is from genome assembly GCF_964198595.1 of Lampetra fluviatilis. Classification (NCBI taxonomy): domain Eukaryota; kingdom Metazoa; phylum Chordata; class Hyperoartia; order Petromyzontiformes; family Petromyzontidae; genus Lampetra; species Lampetra fluviatilis. The sequence goes on from NC_136329.1 coordinate 9,186,938, forward strand.
GGGGCTGGTCACCCCGTGGTGCCCTTATAAAACTCAACGTTTAACCTACTCACGCCGGCTTGTGCCCACACTCACAGTCGGGCATATTTGCGGAATACACCACGCCGCCGTTGACCCTGCAGGCCATTGACCGAGCAACCCAACGTGTTCCTACCAGCTCCCTCCACAGCAGGACAATGTGTCTAAGGAACGAAACAGGTGGACTTCTCCACAAATCTGGCTGTCGCCTGATGAAGCTGGTTGTAATTACTGGTGAAGCATCGTACTCAGATTGTAAATGTTGTGGCTTGGCTCTCCAACACGCCGGTGTGTTGTACTAGTAACGAATTGGCATTGTTCTGTTTACATGACAAACCTTACTAATTTGCTGTGTTGGTGTAGTGGTGGGTTTAACGACACATTTATATATTTATACGCGATCTAACCCAAAAAGAAAATCTGTATTATGGATTCATAATTAACATATTTAACACAAATGTTCATAATTTTATTTTTTATTTAATTACATTTTGCATTCATTTTTTTATCACAACATACACAACAACAGGAAGGCATCACGGAGCCATTTCGGACTGAGCTACGTGGGGGGGGGGGGGGCGTGTCCCGATTTCCCTGGTCCGGGTGAGGTTCTCTGATTTGTTTTTATATTTCTGAAACATTCATCAGGGCCTTGTATTTTGGACCGTTATTTGTCTGGAACCTTCCCTCTAGACCTGTTCGCCAGGGGAGGCCCTGCCAGTACAAGACGCCAGGACATGTAGCTCTGAGGATCACTGGGTCTGTGTGGTAAGTCTGTGGGTCTCTGCGTGGTGAGTCTGTGGGTATCTATATGGTGAGTCTGTGGGGCTCTGTGTGGCGAGTCTGTGGGTCTCTACGTGTTGAGTCTGTGGGTCTCTGTGTGGTGAGTCTGTGGGTCTCTGTGTGGTAAGTCTATGGGTCTCTGCGTGGTGAGTCTGTGGGTATCTGTGTGGTGAGTCTGTGGGTATCTGTGTGGTGAGTCTGTGGGTCTCTGCGTGGTCAGTCTGTGGGTATCCGTGTGATGAGTCTGTGGGTCTTCATATGGAGAGTCTGTGGGTCTCTGTGTGGCGAGTCTGTGGGTCTCTACGTGGTTAGTTTGTGGGTCTCTGTGTGTGCAGTTTTACTTGCCAAGCTGGAGGAAGAGAATCAGGAGGAGAAAAATCTTCAGAGAGTCCTAAACATGGTACAGGGTAAACAGAATGCACAATTTTTCGACCATTAATAACTCGTACACGTTGATTGTTTAATGTTCATTGTGATGCCACCAGTTTGATGTCGTTATCAGACGAAGACCTTTACGTGCATAATTTTCGCAGCGGTAATTTAAACTCGTAATGCGCACCACACGTCCGCTGGTGTTCTTGAACCCGGCACCTCCGGTTAGCGCGGTTGGCTACGGTGGCGGCGTTTGCACAAAGTCCCTCCGCTCGGAGGGCGCCCCGGTGACGTCATGCTCCTCACCTGGAGGTGCGCACGAGGTCGTGGCTTCGATCTCGGACCCTTACGGAGGACGCGCGATTTCTCCACCCGCGGTGGCCGCGTGGATTTTTCTCCGAGCACTCCGGTTTTGACCTCCACCTTTAAAAGAAAGACCACGCGCTCATATAATTTTGGGTAGGTGGGGGGAAGGTGGGTGGGTGGATGGATGGGTAGAGGGTGGGTGGGGAGGTGGGTGAATGGGTGGGTGGATGAATGGGTGGGTGGATGGGTGGGTGGATGGGTGGGTGGGTGGATGAATGGGTGGGTGGATGAATGGGTGGGTGGATGGATGGGTAGAGGGTGGGTGGGGAGGTGGGTGAATGGGTGGGTGGATGAATGGGTGGGTGGATGGGTGGGTGGATGGGTGGGTGGATGGGTGGATGAATGGGTGGATGGATGGGTGGGTGGAGGGCAAGTGAGTGAATGAATGGAGGGTGGATGAATGGGTAGAGGGTGGGTGGGTAGGTGGATGGGGAGGTGGATGGGTGGATGGATGAATAGATGGAGGGTGGGTGAAGGATGGGGGTGGGTGGGTGGATGGATGGGTGGATGGGTGGGTGGGTGGATGGGTGGGTGAAGGATGGGAGTAGGTAGGTGGGTGGGTGGGTGGGTGGATGGATGGGTGAATGGGTGGAGGATGGGAGTGGGTGGGTGGGTGAATGGATGGGTGAATGGATGGGTGGGTGGTGTCCCGTTCACCACCGAATCTCAGAACGTGCAAAGCGGCTCGTCATTAATTTTAGTAAGAGAGGCGGCGGCGGCAGCAGCGATGCCGTTGGTTTCAGTTTTAAAAGGCGTTGGTACTCTCCGTACGCGTACGTAACATAGATCATCGGAACTGAACCCGAAGCAAAAGTCCGTGCGCAGGAGAGAGCGTGTGGCACAGATTTCGGCGCTGGCTATCGCAGTGGCGGCGGTCGTGTTGCTATGGTTCTCTGTGGCGAGTGAGGACGTCGTGTACGCCATCGGAATGGGAAAGGGTTAACACAGAGCTCAAAAAGCGAGGAATCACCGCGATCCAGTATGGCAGCGTTATCGTCACAACCTGTTACAGTATCAACGCGTATACCACAAATACCACGTGTGTGTGTGTGGTTAATGCAGACCATGATGATGTCCTGCCATAGGGTGTGGGTGTGTGTGTCTATTTGGCTGGGTCATGTAGCCCGCATGCCCAGCTACCGCATGCCCAAGCAACTTTTGTTTGGCCACAGAGGGATATAAACGGGAACGACATTGGCTGGAGAAGAAATGGACTGATGCGGGAGGATGTGGAGCTGAGTGGAACTCTGTGGAGGAGGCTCGTGAAGGACGCTGCTACTGGGCAGTTGGAGGCAGTCGCCCTCCAGCAACAACAGAGGACAGAGGAGCGAGGCTCACAACAACGAGCGGAGCACTGGGCAGCTAAATTGCAGCAAGTTGGCACAGCAGGGGTACAGGTGGTGCATCTACCGATCATCTGTCGGACAATCCAGGGCACCTGCGTTTGTCCCGTGACCTCCTGTCAGCGAGCCTTCGACACTTCACGTGGCCTCAAAGTGCACCTGGCCTGGCACAGGCGCTATGGTGACGCCTCTGTTACTTAGTGGTGAATGGCGGGTATTGGTGTTGGTCTATTTGGTGTTTGAACATCTTAACACAACTCCTGTATTTGTGCCATAAAGGGAGAAAAGGCCATTCTTTCTTTTTGTTAGATGTTATTTTACCAGGTGTAAGGTCCCACTGAGCTGCTTTGTAGCGATTTTTCAGAAGAGACCTGGTCATCACAAATGATAGCTCATCCAAGTGTCTTAGTATCATCATCATCATCATGTGGAAATGTATAGCAGTAGCCAAATACTCTAAACGCGTGTTTCTAAATGTGGAGGGAAAACCCGGACGACCCGGAGAAAAATCAACACGACCACGGGGAGAACTCTAAACATACAGCAGCAGGCGTCATCATGGTCGGGATCGGACCCACGGACCTCCCGCATACCACGCGAGGTAGTTAACATCTCCTAGCCACCGTGATGATAAGAGAGACATGCCAACTCCAAACATACAGCAGCAGGCATCATCATGGTCGGGATCAAACCCACGGACCTCCCGCATACCAGGCGAGGTAGTTAACATCTCCTAGCCACCGTGATGATAAGAGAGACACGCCAACTCCAAACATAAAGCAGCAGGCATCATCATGGTCGGGATCGAACCCACGGACCTTAAAGTTGAGCGGTGTAGTAGCGGTGGTTACTGTCACCAGCAGTGTAGAAGGCGGAGCTGCGAGTATGCCCTCCGGGGCCCGAGTTGAATCTGTGGATGACAGTCGGTAGGTCAGGTGGCACCGTCACACACGCACTCTCATCTCACGCTCAACAGCATCGTGCGTCCATAGAGACATTGTCCATTTTCTTGGTTCTTTCGGTAAAGTCACGTAGAAGGGAAATAATAAAATAATAAAAATAAAACATCATAAAATAATTCTCACGACGTTTCGGCCACAACGCAAGCAGCCGTCCTCAGGTGAAGAACAGGTCTGTCGGAAAGACAGACCTGAATGGGCACCACCAGGCTTGGCAGCGTATCCTTTGTCAAGGCGCCCCTTCCCCCCTCCAACCCAGCTTAAATATATGCTGCCAAGCCTGGTGGTGCCCATTCAGACGCTGTCTTTCCGACAGACCTGTTCTTCACCTGAGGACGGCTGCTTGCGTTGTGGCCGAAACGTCGTGAGAATTATTTTATTATGTTTTATTTTTATTATTTGTATTATTGTATTATTTCCCTTCTACGTGACTTTACCGAAAGAACCAAGAAGATGAATCCCTGCAGTCACGAAAGCTTTTAATCGAAACATTGTCCATTATTACCATGCGCGTATACAGTCGATTATCCGGCTGCTTCCAACATTATCCGGCGTTCTCGTGCCGATCCGGCAAAACCGCTCCAAAGGTGCGGTGATCGGCAGCACCATGCAGCTTGACTTCAGCGTCAAATATTGCGTACGGTACTTTATACACTACATACAACGTAAACAATGAAAGTACTGCACCTATATACATCACCCCGTGATGCAGAGTGGTTCGGTTCAGTACGGTTACGGTAGATACGGTCACTTTTTTCAAGCAGGATATTTATTTGTGTCTCTTTGTGCGTTTGTTTGTGTGGTACAAAAGGATGCGCCATCAGCGGTGTCAAGATCGGCCTCAGTGGAGGAGGCTCGTGAAGGACGCTGCTGGGCAGTTGGGGGCAGTTGGGGGCAGTCGCCCTCCAGCAACAACGTAGGGCAGAGGAGCGACGCTCACAACAACGAGCGGAGCGGCTAAAGCGCAGCGGGAGTTGTCCGTGTAGGGAGAAGCACAGCATCTCGGTCAAGTCATCCCCATGGCACCAGCTGGTTCTGTCCCGTGGCCTCCTCCTGCCAGTGGCAGAGCCTTCGACAACTCCACGTGGTAGTCTCAACGTGCACCCAGCCTGGCACGGGCACCGTGGCGATGGCAGGGCAACTCGGTGGTGGTTTCGATTTAAAGCTTCTTTCGTGACTGCAGCAGGGATTCATCTTCTTGGTTCTTTCGGTAAAGTCACGTAGAAGGGAAGTAATAAAATAATAAAAATAAAACATAATAAAATAATATAATAATATGATAAAATAATATAATATGGTGGTTGTTGTTGTTGTTGCTGTGTGTGCGTTCGGGTGTTCATTCAGTGAAGGTGCATTTCTACGAGCGCGGTTGATGCTTTCTTCGTACAAGACTAATGGTTTTACGCAATTCTGGTCTTCCTCCTCGCGTGGCAAATCAATCTTCTCTCGTGACTCTGGAAACAAAAACAAAGACCTCCCTTAACAGACTGTAGGGGGGCAAGTGCTGTTAGCGAGTAGCAGCACCTGTGAAGGCCGGCACGGCACACGAGGCGGTGGGTGGCCAGCACCACGCCCGGTCGTCATTGTCTCCGCCGAGTGGCGATATTTTTACACACCGCACCAGGTACTCATTTGAGGCTGAGTCGACCTAGGGGAGGCCCAGAACCGGTTCAGACAATCGTCACTGGTGGTGTCGCCAAGTTCGTAGCACAGCGTGCTAATCGCTGCACCACCGCTCCCCACACACATACACACGTAGACACACACACACGTACACACACACAAACACACACAGACACACACACACGTACACACACAGACACACACACGTACACACACAGACACACACGTACACATAAACACACACGTGTACACACATACACACACGTAAACACACATGTACAAACACATAAACGCACGTACACACACGTGTACACACTGACACACTAACACACTGTGACACACACTATGACACACACTGACACACACACAGTGACACACACACACACACTATGATACACTGACACACACTAACACACAGTGACACACACACTATGACACACTGACACACACTGACACACACACTGACACACACACACTGACACAAACTAACACGCACACACTAACACACACACTGACACACACACTGACACACACACACTGACACAAACTAACACGCACACACTAACACACACACTGACACACACACAAACACAGTGACACACACACACTATGATACACTGACACACACTAACACACAGTGACACACACACTATGACACACTGACACACACTGACACACACACTGACACACACACACTGACACAAACTAACACGCACACACTAACACACACACTAACACACACACTGACACACACACACTGACACACACTGACACACACACACTAACACACACACTGACACACACACTGACACACACACACAGTAACACTCCAAGTGATCTCCGACTGAACATTCTTCCCCAAAGCGGCCGACTTGTGGTTCACCAGCCCGGCGACTCTGGTGGAAATCCCCAGGGGCCTACAACATGGCCGCCAATCAACAACAACATCAACAACAACATCAACAACAAGCACAACAACAACATCAGTTTTAGACGTGGTGGGCTTTAGCCACCAACACCACCCATGACGCGTGCGTGTCTCTGTGTGCGTGTCTCTGTGTCTTGTCTGGGGAGGTGGTGGAGGTTCGATCGCGTGAAGCTGTAAAAGTGCACCTACACAAACCCTCCCTCGATGGCCGTGTCGGGTGGTGGCTTGACGACACATCAAGTTCAAGTTTCATGTATTAGGTGTAGCCCTGTGAGCCATTCGGCTCTTGAATCGGGTGCAACCGCAACAAACAAACAAACAAAAATGAACAAAAAAACATCTTCAAGTGAATATGTGACTGAGTGCAAACAGAAATGCAAGAAAAGACGGCAAAATATTGCAGAAAATCACCGTTACACACCAACGCTGTGTGCAAACATCCCAGTGGGATGCAAGTCAAACAACCAACAACAACCACAAGACAACTTAGATTAAGGCAATCAGTCTAACTCTGTACTACAACAACACAAACATGGCTAAACCAATACACTTTTCGAAATCACCAAAATAAAGCCATTACAGCAATGAAACGGTGCAGATCATAGGAACTGTGATGGAATTTTCACAATAAACGACGTAAACAACATGTACTACCAAAACCCTGCAGCCATAGCTGGCTGCATGAGTCACTCCACAACAGCAGGCACATCAAGAGACAAACGAGACAAACACCCTCCTCCTCTTATTATCATCGCCACCCCCTCCCACACCCTGGCGCACCTGGAGTCGTTGGGGGTTCCGTGGGATCGTCACGGATAGCCATGTCTCTCGGAACGTCGAACTACTACGATGGCGCGAGGGGGTTCACGACGGCAGGCTTCCTGTTTCTGCGTTGGCCGCTCCCTTTGGTATTTCCCTGACGCCACCTAGGTGCTTTCCAATGACGTCACGCAGGTGATTTCCAATGACGTCACGCAGGTGATTTCCCATAACTGTGTTTGAGTTCATCTTCTTGGTTCTTTCGGTAAAGTCACGTAGAAGGGAAGTAATACAATAATAAAAATAAAACATAATAAAACAATTCTCACGACGTTTCGGCTACAACGCAAGCAGCCGTCTTCAGGTGAAGAATGAGACACTGCCAAGCTAGGAGCTTATATATAAGCTGAGTTGGAGGTGGAAGCTCCTAGCTTGGCAGTGTCTCATTCTTCACCTGAAGACGGCTGCTTGCGTTGTAGCCGAAACGTCGTGAGAATTGTTTTATTATGTTTTATTTGTATTATTTTATTACTTCCCTTCTACGTGACTTTACCGAAAGAACCAAGAAGATGAATCCCTGCAGTCACGAAAGCTTTAAATCGAAATGTGTTTGAATTGTACGCCTTCTGGTGTCATCTGGTCCAACACCAATGGGGACTAGGCTCTAAAGAAAGCCGTCTCGGGTGTGGACCAATCAACTTCAAGGACAGTGCATATTATTATCCTTATCAGAGTTGCTTCTTTTTGTTTGCATTTTTGACTACTTGTGTTGTGGTCATTGCAAACATGATGCCTTGTATAAAGGTGTCCGTTTTGAACCAGTTTAAAAGGGTAAAACCCTACTACTATATTTTGCCACTGGTAAAAGAGGTCACATAGTGTAACGCAGGTGGTTTCCCATGACGTCACGCAGGTGACAGTTTCAGTTTTTTTGTTTCATTTATTAGGTAGAGCCCTGTGAGCCATTCGGCTCTTGAATCGGGTGCAACCGCAACAAACAAAAAACTAAAACATGAACAAGAAAACATCTTAAAGTGACTGTGCGCAAACAGAAAAATCCAGGAAAAAACTGCAAAGTCTTACAGAAAAAAATCACCGTTACACACCAACGCTCTGTGAAAAAATCCCAGTGGGATGCAAGTCAAACAACAACAACAACCACAAGACAACTTAGATTAAAGCCATCATTCTAACTCCGTACTACAGCAAACAAACATGGCCAAACCAGAAAACTTTTCTAAATCACCAAAATAAAGCCATAAGCAATGTAACAGTGATCATAGGAACTGTGACCGAAATTTCACAATAACCGACATAAACAACATGTACCACCAAACCCTGTAGCAATAGCTGGCTGCATGAGTCACTCCACAACAGCAGTAGGAGTATCAAAACATTTCAAATGCACCTTTAAAGATCAGCAGACTAAATCAAAACACAACATCATACTTTGTAGCGATCATCCGGAACGAAAACATTTGATTTTAGGCCACTGAATAGCAGTGGCAGCTAGGGATGTACAACTTCTCTAGAGCAGTTTTGAGTGAAGATCTCATAGGTAGTGACTCAAGTTGCAGTTTATTGGCAATTGCATTCCACACCCTGGGGGCATCAATAGCAAAGGCCCTTCCTCCAGTTTTTGTACGGCAATAAGGAATGTGAAGCTGGTACATGAGCGAAGACCTTAGGTCACATTTGTTCTTCGAAACAGAGAGGAGATCCAGCAGGGAGTCTGCGGATTTTTTTGTAAGTACATCATGAATAAATAAGATCTGGTGCACAAGCCGTCGAACATTGAGAGATGTTAAGTTTGACCAAATGTCGAGATCGCAGTGGTGAGTCCTATATGGGCAGTTCAATGCAAATCTTAAGGCCGAGTGATACATTGAGTCAAGTTTCTTCAGTACAGTGCTTGGGGCTGATTTATACACGATGTCACAGTAGTCAAGTAGAGGCAGTATGGAAGCTTTTATCAATTCCAAACGGTACATAGGGGGGAAGCAGTGCTTGTGTCGATACAGAAAACCAATTTTTATTTTTGTCTTTTTCCCAATATAATCAATGTGATCTTCAAATTTCAGTTTAGAATCCAGGATGACCCCACGATACTTATAGATCTTGACTTGCTCGATTTGATAATTATTTAAGGAATGTAATGGGGGGGGGGGGGAAATAACGTCCTACTTTAGTCCTGGTGAGAAGCATAGCACCTTGGTTTTGGAGGTATTCAGGATTAAATTTCGATTTAAAGCTTTCGTGACTGCAGGGATTCATCTTCTTGGTTCTTTCCGTAAAGTCACGTAGAAGGGAAGTAATAAAATAATAAAAATAAAACATAAAATCAAATAATTCTCACGACGTTTCGGCTACAACGCAAGCAGCCGTCTTCAGGACTAGTTTAACGTCATGCGGAGAGCGGCCAGCAGTCATCAGTATCGTGTCATCTGCAAAAAGATTTACCCTGGAATGATCCAGGTCAGTACCCAAGTCATTGACATAAAGAGAAAACAAGAGGGGGCCGAGGATGGAACCCTGTGGAACCCCTTTTGTTATCTTCACACTGTTTGACCTCCAACCATCTGTGAATATACAGTTTGGGTGCGAGAAAAGAGGTAATTTTCTAACCATTCTACTGCGTTTTTGGAGAAACGGAGGCGACTTAGTTTACTAAGCAGGGTGTTGTGGTCGACTGTATCAAAGGCTTTGGACAAGTCAAGAAAAAGATAGGCGCAGTACTGCTTATTATCAAGGCTACTGTAAATGTGATTCAGAGAGTCTAATGCAGCAGATGTGGTGCTGTATTTTTTTGGAACCCAGATTGTTTTAGATGTAATAGATTGTTGTCGGACAGGACACTGCTAATTTGGTAGTTCGCTGTGACCAGTCCTGCCTGTGGTAGTGCGTCTTGATGCCCCTGCTGTCCTAAAGGCAAAGATAGCAGGGAAACTTGGTAAAACCACCAGTGGCTTTAAATTTCGATGTAAAGCTTTCGTGACTGCAGGGATTCATCTTCTTGGTTCTTTCGGTAAAGTCACGTAGAAGGGAAGTAAGAAAATAATAAAAATAAAACAATAAAATAATTCTCACGACGTTTCGGCAACAACGCAAGCAGCCGTCTTCAGGTGGAGAACAGGTCTGTCAAGTAGACATAGTCTGAATGGCACGCTCCAGGCTTGGAGCGACTATTTATGCTGGGATGGAGGGGCGAAGAGCGTCTTGACAAAATAATTTGCATATCAAGAGGAATTTAGCATATTTATGGTAAATGCAGATATGCGATTAGTACTACTTGTGAAATGCGTAGGAGGTTTGGTGGGGGGTTTAAAGTCATTATGCACTTGCATTATGCAGGATTAGCAGCATCAAAGGGAGGGAGTAAGGTTAGAATTAATAAAGGGAAAGAATGTTAATAATATGGCGCCGCAGCAACTAATATGTTTTTAGACTATACATTGTAATATTACACCCAACTGTATACCACACTGCTGTATATTCACTATACAATTACGATACGTTCGGTAAAGTCACGTAGAAGGAAAATAATACAATAATAAAATTTTGTTTTATTTTTATTATTTTCCTTCGACGTGACTTTACCGAAAGAACCAAGAAGATGAACACCCAGTGGCTTCTTTAGTAGATCACCTCCAGTGGCCTTAGTCGAACACCACCAGTGGATTGACATCATCACCGCCACCGCCAGAATCATCAGCGTCTTGTGCCGCATCTCGCCGCCCGCCGCCCGCGCCACGAGCCGCGCGTGGCCAAGTCGGCGACCCGCGGAGGGAGGAGGCCGCAGGCTCCGCCAGAGAAACAACAACAACCACCACAACCACCACCACCACCACCACCACCACAACCACCACCACCACAACCACCACAACATCCACATAGACAACAACCACCACCACAACCACATAGACAACAACAACAACCACCACATAGACAACAACCACCACTACAACCACCACCACTACAACCACCACAACATCCACATAGACAACAACCACCACCACAACCACATAGACAACAACAACCACCACAACAACCACCACAGACAACAACAACCACAACTACCACCACAACATCCACAACCACAACAACCACCACCACTACAACCACATAGATAACAACAACCACCACCCCAACAACCACCACATAGACAACAACCACCACAACCACATAGACAACAACAACTACAACCACCACAACCACCACTTAGACAACAACAACCACCACCACAACCACATAGACAACAACAACCACATAGACAACAACAACCACAACAACCACCACTACAACCACATAGACAACAACAACCACCACCCCAACAACCACCACAACCACATAGACAACCACCACCACAACCACATAGACAACAACAACCACCACAACAACCACCACCACTACAACCACAACCACCACAACCACATAGACAACAACAACCACCACCACAACCACATAGACAACAACCACCACCACTACAACCACCACAACCACAACAACCACATAGACAACAACCACCACTTAGATAACAACCACCACAACAACCACCACTACCACATAGACAACAACAACCACCATAACAGCCACATAGACAACAACAACCATCACAACAACCACATAGACAACAACAACCACCACAACAACCACATAGACAACAACAACCACCACAACAACCACATAGACAACAACAACAACCACTACCACAACATCCACAACCACAACAACCACCACTTAGACAACAACAACCACCCCAACAACCACCACCACAACCACAGACAACAACCACTGCTACATAGACAAAAGCAACCACTACATAGACAACCACCACATAACAACCACATAAACAACAACCACTACATAGAAACCAATCACACAGACACCAACTACATAGGCAACAACCACAGAGACAACAACTACAGAGACAACAACCACCACTACAACCACCACTACAACCACCACAACAACCACCACTACAACCACCACTACAACCACCACTACAACCACCACAACAACCACCACAACAACCACCACTACAACCACCACTACAACCACCACTACAACCACCACTACAACCACTACAACCACCACTACAACCACCACTACAACCACCACTACAACCACCACTACAACCACCACTACAACCACCACTACAACCACCACTACAACCACCACTACAACCACCACTACAACCACAACAACCACCACAACAACAACCACAACAACCACCACAACAACCACTACAACCACCACTACAACCACCACTACAACCACAACAACCACCACAACAACAACCACAACAACCACCACAACAACCACTACAACCACCACTACAACCACCACAACAACCACCACTACAACCACAACAACCACAACAACAACCACCACTACAACCACCACAACAACCACCACTACAACCACAACCACTACAACCACAACAACCACCACAACAACCACCACAACAACCACCACAACAACCACCACTACAACCACCACAACAACCACCACTACAACCACCACTACAACCACCACTACAACCACAACAACCACCACAACAACCACCACAACAACCACCACTACAACCACAACAACCACCACAACAACCACCACAACAACCACCACTACAACCACCACAACAAAGTAACATTCACAAAGCGAGGATCTTTACCGAGTTGAATCGGGTAAACACTCACTTCAACAACTACAACCACAACCAACTCCAACAACCATAACAACAACCAACAACAACCACTACCAACTACAACCACTACCAACAACAACTACTACAACAACCACTACCAACTACAACAACAACCACTACCAACAACTACAACAACAACCACTACCAACTACAACAACAACCACTACCAACAACAACAACTACTACAACAACCACTACCAACCACAACAACCACTACCAACTACAACCACAACCAACAACAACTACAACAACAACCACTACCAACTACAACCACTACCAACCACAACTACAACCACTACCAACAACAACAACTACTACAACAACCACTACCAACCACAACAACCACTACCAACTACAACCACTACCAACTACAACCACTACCAACCACAACTACAACCACTACCAACCACAACTACAACCACTACCAACTACAACCACAACCAACAACAACTACAACAACAACCACTACCAACTACAACCACTACCAACTCCAACCACAACAACCACAGCAACCACTACCAACCACTACCAACTACAACAACAACAACAACCAATACTAACTACAACAACAACAAGAACCACTACCAACTACAACCAAAACCAACTACAACCATCGCAGGCGTTCGACGTTGCCGTGGTTACCCCTCCTCCTCGTGTCGCCATGGCGATGGACCCGCGGCACCCGAGCGCCACCTCGCAGGAGCTGAGGGTCAAAGAGGAGGTGGTGGAGGAGGTGGAGGAGGAGGTGGTGGAGGAGGTGGAGGAGGAGACGTCACCAGCGGTGGACTTCGCACGCAGTGACCCTGGTGCGGGTGAGCGACTGGTGGCGGTGGTGGTTAAACTAAAAACTAAACTTCATTTTTATACTACGAGACATCTCCTTTACCAGTGGCAAAATATAGTGATAGGTTTTTACCCTTTCAACTGGTACAAAATTGCAATAACCACAATACAAGCAGTCAAAATGCAAACAAAAAGAAACAACTCTGATGATGATAATGATATGCACTGTCCTTGGAAGTTGATTGGTCAACACTCGAGACAGCTTTTCTTAGAGCCTAGTCTCCATTGGTGTTGGACCAGATGACGCCAAAAGGCGCACAACTCAAAAACAGCGCACTATCAGAGTATTAAGATCTCGGGGTAAGCATTTACACTATGAGACATCTCCTTTACCAGTGGCAAAATATAGTGATAGGTTTTTACCCTTTCAACTGGTACAGAAACTGACACCTTTATACAAGGCATCATGTTTGCAATAACCACAACACAAGCAGTCAAAATGCAAACAAAAAGAAACAACTCTGATGATGATATGCACTGTCCTTGGAAGTTGATTGGTCAACACCCGAGACAGCTTTTCTTAGAGCCTAGTCTCCATTGCTGTTGGACCAGATAACGCCAAAAGGCGCACAACTCAAAAGACAGCGCACTATCAGAGTAAAGGAGGTCTCATAGTGTAAATGCTTACCCCGAGCTCTCAATACGAGCGGTGTCGGTGCCAAATGTTGGAGGGAAAAAGCCGGAGGACCCGGGGAGAAATCCACGCGACCACCCCGAGAAGAGAGTGAACATGCTGACTCCAAATATACAGCAGCAGGCATCGTCGAGGGTCAGAATCAAAGTCACGGTCTCCTGCTTACCAGGCGAGGTAGTTAAACTAAACTTGAAGCTATTTTACCAGGTTTAGGGCCCACTGAGCTATGTGGTGGCTCTTTTTCAGAAGCGACGCTGGACATCACAAATGAATGCACCTCAACCAAGTGGCCGCTTCTCATCATCGTGGAAATTAATAGCAGCAGCTAAATAACTATAAACGCATGACGCTCATTCTAAATGTCGGGGTGGAAACCGGAGGACCCGGAGAAAAAATTCATGCGACCACAGAGAGACACAGACTCCAAATATACAGCAGCAGGGATGCTCACGGTCGGGGTCGAACCCACGACCTCCTGCACACCAGGCGAGGTAGTTAACATCTCCTAGCCACCGTGGTGATGATGACAGAGAGAAGCAAACTCCAAATAAACAGCAGCAGGCATTGTCAGGGTTGGGAATCGAACCCATGTCCTCCTACACATAAGACGCCATCTTTCCGACAGACCTGTTCTTCACCTGAGGACGGCTGCTTGCGTTGTGGCCGAAACGTCGTGAGAATTGTATTTTATTCTGTTTTATTTTATTATTTTATTATTTCCATTCTACGTGACTTTATCGAAAGAACCAAGAAGAACGATAGTCGTCCCATATGTGTGTTAACATTTTTTGAAGCACCCTGTATAAGCTCAATTCTGACCCCTGACCCTTCCGCCTATCCCAGGTGACGGAGGAGAGGTTAACATGGGGGTGAGGGGCAAGCTGGAGAGCGCGGTGGAGGAGTGGGAGCCCGAGGGGGATGAGGGGGGTGAGGAGGAGGGGGATGAGGGGGGGGAGGAGGAGGGAGCGGGTCTCCCTCCAAGCACGGCCGAGGTGGAGGTGGAGCTGCGGGAGAGCGACGCCGGCGGTGACGACGACGAAGACGAGGATGGGGGACAAGGTCGGCGAATTCTCATTACCACTAAACTACGTGGAAAAAAATCTAACTAAGCTTGTGCAAGAGGCCCCAATGCCAATTGGCCTCTCCCCTCATGGCGTCTGTGACCACCACAGTGGCTAAACGGGGGCTCTGGATGGGTGCGAGGGGCTGGTAACCCCTCCACCTTCAATTCATTACCACGAAACTACGAATGAAACATAAATATGTAACTAATAAGCTTGTGCCGGAGGCCCCGGGGGGACAGGCGTCTATGACGTCTCCTGGCCAAACCCCAATTGGCGGAGCCAGGAGATTGAATCTTCACCCTCGGGGCTCCTCCAGAAACAACGAAAAGCCACTACGTGTGGCCACGTGGAATGTTCGAACACTCACTGCGGAGGAGAGGCTGCCACTCCTTTGTCGGGAGCTGGACCGGTACCGCCTGGATCTCTGGCATTCAGGAGGTCCGGTGGACCGGTTCTGGCTCCTGCCACCATGAGGGGTGGACAGTCCTCTACTCGGGGCAGGAGACTGCCAAACAACAGGGTGTGGCTCTTCTTCTGAACTAAATAATTAAGGGGGCGTGGGAGCATGGCTGTGAGGTGTGGGAAGCTGTAAGCCCCAGGCTAGTGGTGGTGGTTGCTTATGCCCCCCCTCAAAGATGAACATCAGTGGAGGGATGCAGACAAAGCCGATGAGTCAGATGCCTTCTATGACCTCCTGTCACAGGTGCTCGCTAAAGTGGCCCTTCGGGATAGAGTCATCCTGTTGGGTGACTTTAATGCCCAAGTGGATCATGACGCTGGCACCTGGTCTGGAATGATTGGAAGGCATCGGCCAGATCAGCTCAATAACAACGGTAGGAGGCTGCTAGACTTCTGTACAGCCCATGGGCTTGTAACTACCAACACGCATTTTTGGCATCGGCGCATCCACACAACATCATGGATGCACCCCGGGTCCAAGCAAGAATATCTGCTGGAATACATAGTGACAGAACAGCGGATGTGAGCCCATGTCCTTGACACCAGGACCTACCGTGGAGCTGATCTGCCCGCTGACCATTGACTTGTCATCTGTCCGTCTAGGACCTAATTAAAACCCACAGTGTCCTGGTCTCAGCTAATAAAAGTTGCAAGCGAGAATTTCATCATCGCATGCAGCTGAGGTTGGCATCGTCCCCCCCTCCTGATGCCGAGGGGAAATGGGTGAGGTTTAGTACTATGGCTCATGCAGCTGCAATGGCTGCTTTGGGTACACACCCCAAACTTGCCCAGAGACCCTGGCTGACAGACGAGGTGTTCCAGCTATTTGGGAAAAAGCGGCAGGACCACTCTCACCGTCTACAGCATCCCACATTGGAGAGTGAGGAGGCCTTTGCTCGGAGGTTTGGAGAGCCGTGCGGCGCTGCAAGGATAAGTGGTGGTCGCGTGTTTGTGAGGAGTTGGAGTCTGCCTCAGTCGCTCGCGATCACAAGTTACTCTTTTATTCCATCAAAAAAGTAACTTGCAGCGCCACGCCTATCACCATCAGGGGAAAGAGAGGTGATCGATCTCCGACCCCCTGGAACAGGTTTGCAGATTTATTGAGGATCTCTGTGAGGCCTTGGGGGAGGGGAAATCTCTCAGCTTAGAAAAGATCATGGGGCAAAATTGGGGATGACACACTACAATACATACTACACTATATACAACAATACACACTGTACACTACACTCCTATACATTTATATTGGAGGAATCCGATGAGTTACCAAGTTCTTTTTCACTGATGTTCAGTACAGGACTGTTACTTTCGGTAAACGTAAATGCAGCGGGCATCGTTCAACAACGCGGATCTAAAGCAACAGTAACAATGCACAGTTGCAGATTCACGATCCACTACGCCACCTGCGTTGTCCTGCTCCACCTCATCATCATCACGGGGAGAGAGACAGAGAGATTCACAAACTCCAATTATACAACAGGTGTCAGGGTCGGGATCGAACCCACGACCTCGTGTATACCAGGCGAGGTAGTTAACATCTCCTAGCCACGGTAATGATGATGATGAGAGAAACGCAGATTCCAAATATACAGCAGCAGGCATCGTCAGGATCGGGATCGAACCCACGACCTCCTGCACACCAGCGAGGTAGTCAACATCTCCTAGCCACCGTGATGATGATGAGAGAGATGCAGATTCCAAATATACAGCAGCAGGCATCGTCAGGGTCGGGATCGAACCCACGACCTCCTGCACACCAGGCGAGGTAGTCAACATCTAGCCACGGTAATGATGATGATGAGAGAGATGCAGATTCCAAATATACAGCAGCAGGCATCGTCAGGGTCGGGATCGAACCCACGACCTCCTGCACACCAGGCGAGGTAGTCAACATCTCCTAGCCACGGTAATGATGATGATGAGAGAGATGCAGATTCCAAATATACAGCAGCAGGCATCGTCAGGGTCGGGATCGAACCCACGACCTCCTGCACACCAGGCGAGGTAGTCAACATCTCCTAGCCACCGTGGTACCGCTTCCACGCTGACCAGACATCTTTGAATCGGTGGGAGCACCCACACCTTACCCCACCCTCCTCCTCCTGTACAACCACCCCGCCCACTTCCCCGGGCAGCGAGCAGCGAGTGGCCACAGCAGCGGACGAGGAGGAGAAGGTGGAGGCGGAGGCCCCTGCGGGTGAGCGAAGGTGGAGGGGGCGACGAGGAGGAGGAGGAGGAGGAGCAGGTGGACGAGGAGGAGTCTCCACACACCTGCGTGCACTGTGGGGAGGCCTTCCTCATGCTCTTCAGCCTCAAGGTGCCACGGCCAACGCGTCCGCACGCATCTCTCTCTCTCCCTCCTGCGGGTCGCAGCAAACACCGTGGACACACCATGTGGTCACAGCAAATACCACGTGGTCACAGCAAACACCATGGACACGTGGTCACAGCAAACACCATGGACACGTGGTCACAGCAAACACCATGGACACGTGGTCACAGCAAACACCATGGACACGTGGTCACAGCAAACACCATGGACACGTGGTCACAGAAAACACCACGTGGTCACCACAAACACCATGGTCACGTGGTCACAGCAAACACGAACAAAACTATCCAAAAACAACTGCAAACTGTCAAGTTCCGCATTGTACCTCCGATTAGCACGCTTGGATAGGTACGGTGCAAAAGAAGTTCAAGGTATGGTACACACACAGAGACCCAGACATACAAACTCCAAATTTACAACAAGTGTCAGGGTCAGAATCAAATCCACGACTTCCTGTATACCAGGTGAAGTTGTTAACATCTGTGCCTGTAACTCTGTTATATGTCTGGACCACTGGACAGGTTTCGCAGGATTGGAAGGATGCCCTGGTGGACCGCATAGACTGTAACAACTACTGGGACATATCCCTCCTCAGTGTGCCGGCAAAGGTCCTGGCAAGGATTATTCAACATCGCCTTGCCAGGCACGCTGAGGAGAGGCTTGCGGAGCCCCAATGCGGTTTCAGGAAAGGGCGGTCCTGCACAGATGCCATATTTTCTGTCCGTATGCTACAGCAGAGGTGTAGGGAATTCAAACAAAGCCTAAATCTCTGCTTTATTGACCTGTCGCCCTCCAACAACAACGGAGGGTGGAGGAGCGACGCTCACACCAACGAGCGGAGCGCGTTGTTGTGATGCATTAGCCAGTCATTTCAGTCAGTCGACCTGTGGCACCTGGGTCTGCCCCGTGACCTCGTGCCAGCGGGCTTTCAACACTTCACCTGGCCTCAACGTGCACTTGGCCTGGCACAAGCGTCGTGGTGACGTCACCGCCACTTACTGGCGAATGGCGGTTGTTGTTGTGTGTGAGTGAGTATAAGTGAGTGAGTGTATGAGTGAGTGTGTGAGTGAGTGAGTGTGTGTGTTAGTGAGTGGTAGAGTGAGTGTGTGAGTGAGTGAGTATATGAGTGAGTGAGTGGTAGAGTGAGTGTGTGAGTGAGTGTGTGAGTGAGTGTGTGAGTGAGTGTGTGAGTGAGTGAGTGTATGAGTGAGTGAGTGAGTGGTAGAGTGAGTGTGTGAGTGAGTGAGTATATGAGTGAGTGTGAAAGCAACAGCTCCACGTGGAGCGACGGCGACGAGATGCGGTGCGCCGCGTTGTCTTAACCGGCGCGTGCCGCTTGTGCTTGCGCCAGGTGCACCTGCGAACGCACCTGAGCGACCACCCCCACACGTGCGCCGACTGCGGGCGCTCCTTCTCCCACCCGTCCACGCTGCTCAAGCACCGCAGCGCTCACACCGGCGAGCGGCCCTTCGCCTGCACGGACTGCGGCCGCGCCTTCTCCCGCGGCTACGGCCTCAAGCTGCACCGCCTGTCGCACGCCGGCGCCCTGCCCCACCCGTGCGCCGAGTGCGGCCGCGCCTTCGCCGAGCTCGCCGCCCTGCGCAAGCACCAGCGGCGGCACGCCGCCGCGGCCGCCGACGCCGACGGCCGCCGCCGCCGGCCTCACGCCTGCCGGGCCTGCGACCGCACCTTCGCCCAGGCGCCCGCCCTGGAGCGGCACGAGCGCAGCGCCCACCCGCCCGGCGGGAGGCCGCACGCTTGCGCCGAGTGCGGAGAGGAGTTCTCTCGGGCCGAGGCTCTGCGGGCCCACCGGGGCGCGGCCCACGCGGCCCAGCGGCCCTTCGTGTGCGAGCGTTGCGGCGACGGCTTCATGCGCCTGGCCACGCTGGACAAGCACCGGCGCACGCACACGGGCGAGCGTCCGCACGCCTGCGAGCAGTGCGGACGCTCCTTCTCGCAGCTGTGCAACCTGCGCGAGCACTGGCGGACGCACACAGGGGAGCGGCCGCACGCCTGCCCCGAGTGCGGCAAGGGCTTCTCCAAGCTCTCCAACCTCAAGGTGGGGTGACGGGGCGTGCTGTGGGGGGTGTGGTGTGCGTGTGTGGTGTGCGTGTGTAGTGTGGTGGTGTGTGTGCGTGGGGTGCATGTATGGTGTGGTGGTGTGCGTGCGTGGTGTGTCTGTGTGCACCTGGGTCTGCCCCGTGACCTCCTGCCAGCGGGCGTTCGACACTTCACGTGGCCTCAAGGTGCACTTGGCCTGGCACAAGCGTCATGGTGACGTCACCGCCACTTAGTGGCGAATTGCGGTTGTTGTTGTTGTTGTGGTGGTGTGCGTGTGTGGTGTGTGCGGTCGTGTGTGGTGATGTGCGTGCATGTGTCGTGGTGTGCGTGTTTCGTGTGTGTGCGTGTGTGGTGTGTGTGCATGGTGTGTGTGCATGTGTGTGTTGTGTATGTGCGTGGTGTGTGGTGTGTGCGGGCTTGTGTGGTGGTGTGACTTTGTGTGTGTATGCATGTGTGGTGGTGTGTGTGAGTGCATTGTTGTTGTTGGTAGTGTGCATGTGTGTATGGTGGTGTGTGTGTGATAGCGTGTGTAGTGGTGTGCGTGTATGTGTGGTGTGCGTGTGTGTGTGTGCATGCGTGTGTGGAGTGTCGGAGGCCCCGAGGGGACAGGCGTCTATGACGTCTCCTGGCCAAACTCCATTTGGCAGAGCCAGGGGACTGAATCCTTACCCTCGGGGTTCCTCCCGAAACAACAAAAAGCCACTGCGTGTGGCCACGTGGGATGTCCGAATGCTCACTGCGGAGGAGAGGCTGCCACTCCTCTTTTGGGAGCTGGACCGGTACGGCCTGGATCTCTGTGGTATTCAGGAGGTTTGGCTGGGATTTGGAGCCATTCCCTGTTCATCTTTGGGTGCGACAGGGATGTCCTCTGGCTCCCACATTATTTAACATCTATTTTGACCACGTAGTTCGTGAAGCCTTCGATAGCTGTACCGGAGGAATTTCCATCTGGTACTGATACAATAGGAGGCTTATTGATGCCCGGATGGGGTCAAGGGATGGCTCCCTATTGGTCAACTATATAATGGTTGCCGATGATTTTGTAAAAGCTGCTCAATCAGAGGAGGAGTTGGAGGCGCTGCTGCTGAACCTGGAGTGTGCCACTAGGAGGTGGGGCCTTACCACCAGCCCCACCGAAACTAAGCACCTACCTGGGTATTTAGTACCATCAGACACTCCACCCCAACAACTCTATTGGCGGGGCATTTGTGGAGAGAGTGGAGAAGTTTCCTTACCTGAGCAGTGTGCTTATGACCAGTTCCAGTTTGACAGCAGAGGTCTCACTCTGAATCAGTCGAACAGCATTATATTTTCATCGGCTGCATAATGCTGTGTGGAAGCTACTTGGCCTTTCGCTCCATACATTGCTTGCGGTCTTCTCGACCACGGTTATGCCCTCCCTTCTCTATGCTTGTGAAATGTGGACCCCCCTAATGGGACATCTTCGCTGGTGATGAACATTCAGGCTGGCCTGCCTATGATCCATCCTGGGTTTAACCAGACTGGATTGTGTGAGGAGCTCACAAATCCTTGAAAGATCTGAACACAGTCCCATCGGTGAGCTTGTCCGGCAGGCAAGGCTGCGTTGGCTCGGTTATGTAGCCCGCATGCCCAGCCACCGCATGCCCAAACAGCTTTTGTTTGGCAAGATAGAGGGGGTTAAATGGGCGCGGCATGGGCTAGAGAAGAGATGGAATGATATGATATGGAGCTGAGTGGACTTACCTTTGACTGGTACCAGCGGTGTCAAGATCGGCCTCTGTGGAGGAGGCTCGTGAAGGACGATGCTACTGGGCAGTTGCAGGCAGTCGCCCTCCAGCAACAACGGAGGCAGAGGAGCGACGCTCACAGCAATGAGCAGAGTGGGAGGTGGCTAAAACACAGCAAGTTGGCACAGTAGGGGGCACAGGTGGTGCATCGGCCAGTCATCTCAGTCAACCCATGGCCCCTTGGTCTATCCTGTGACCTCCTGCCAGCAGGTGTTCGACACTTCACGTGGCCTTAAATGCACATAGCCTGGCACAAGCGCCATGGTGACGTCACTATCACTTCGTGGAGAATGACGGTTGTTGTTGTTGTTGTGTGTGTGTGTTGTGTGTCTCTGTGGGTTTCTGTGTATGTGTGTATGTTGAACTTCTTTCGCAACACTGTACGTAGCCAACCATGCTAATCAAAGGTGTGGGGAAATAATCAGTTCTGAAGTTCTGAAGAAATTATTTTATCAATCTGTTTGATGATGATTTAAAAGTTCATAGCTCCCGGTGGCGTTCCAGGTGGCCGTATAAGCGCAAATAAAGTGTGCTTTCGACGGTAAGCCAAAAGTGTAATGTATAGTGGTGTATAGCAGTATATATTATAGTGTATAGTCGTGTAGTGTGTAGTGTAGTGTACAGTAGAGTAGTGTATAGTGTAGTATATAGTAGTGTAGTGTATAGTTGTGTATAGCATAGTTTATAGTATAGTAGTGTAGTGTATAGGATTGTAGTGCATAGTGAATTGTATAATGTAGTGTATAGGAGTATAGTGTATAGCAGTGTATATTGTCGTGTATAATGTGTATAGTAGTGTATAGTGTAGTGTATAATGTAGTATATAGTAGTGTGTACTGTATCGTGTATAATGTAGTATACAGTCGTGTAAAGTGTCATGTATAGTGTAGTGTATAGTGTAGTGTATAGTGTCGTATATAGTGTAGTGTATAGTGTCGTGTATAGTAGTGTGTAGTGTATAGTGTAGTAGTGTATAGTGTAGTAGTGTATAGTGTAGTGTATAGTGTAGTGTATAGTGTCGTGTATAGTGTAGTGTATAGTGCCGTGTATAGTGTAGTGTGTAGTAGTGTATAGTGTAGTGTATAGTGTAGTGTATAGTAGTGTATAGTGTAGTGTATAGTGTAGTTTATATAGCATCTCAAAGCGTGCGATGATGTGGTGACCGTGTTTGTTCGATGGTTCGCTAAAAGCCGCTACTGCTGCTGCTGCTGCGATGACCGGAGTTCGTGTGAGGGGCGGAGGAGGGGGGGGGGCAGAGAAAGGAAGGTTAAACAGCGCTCCCCCCCCACCCCCCCCCCTTCTGCCCCCCACCCACGGACAGGTCCACCTGCGCACGCACACGCACGAGCGCCCCCACGTCTGCGAGCGCTGCGGCCGTGCGTTCACCCTCATGTCCACGCTGCGCAAGCACGAGCGCACGCACACGGGGGAGCGGCCGCACGCCTGCGTCGACTGCGGCCGCGCCTTCGCCCAGCTCTCCAACCTGCGCGCCCACGAGCGTCGGCACGCCGCCGCCGCCGCCGCCGCCTCCGCCGCCGCCGGCGGGGGCGGAGCCACGGCCGTGCACGAGCGTCGGCACGAGTGCGGGGAGTGCGGACGCTCCTTCGCGCAGGCCGCCACGTTGCACAGACACCGACTCACGCACGCCGCCCGTGCCCAACCGGTGACGGCGGCGGCCGACACGGAGCCCGCCACCGTGGCGGCGACGGCGGCGGCGGCAACGACGGTGGAATCGCCGCCGTGATCGCGGCAATGGGGCCGTGCCGGTATAGTGTAGTTTATACTGGTAGGAACGAAGTGGACCAGACCACCAATAGATTAATGTGTCCGTCCGTCCGTCCGACTGTCCGTCTGTCCGACAAGATGGCCGCCCGCTCCCCCTGCGATCCGTGAACTAAATGAACTAAACAAGATGGCTGTCGCATCCGGCGCAGCCAATGACATCGCCTGTTGCAATCCTTGCTCTGTGGGCGCGCGAGTCAGTGGGGAAGGGGGTGTGGACGTCATCGCTCACCCCCCATGCACAAATCATTTTCTTTTTAACTCCTCTATACCCGGTCGATATCCCTGTACCGGTATTAGTATTATTCCTACCAGCCCACCCCGCAGGGTCCTGTTATTGTAGTGCCGGGCTCGTTGCCAGGCGCGCGCGCCAGCGATGGGTTAGCCGCTCAGTCGCTCGGCGGCGTCTCTCGTGCGTGTGGTGTGCCGTGTGCCGTGTGCCGTGTGCCGTGTGCTGCGGTTTGGCATCCAACTAGGACTCGTATCTGGCACAGCGCGGGAGGCGACTGGCAGGGTTCACCTGGAACATTGGTTCAAGCAGAGCCTGTCTCTGCTAATGATGAGACTGGTCCTAGCCTACAAACATCTGGGCAGTTCAACAGCATTGATTCAAGCAAGCATGACTGCTGATGAGACATTTGGTGTCAAAATCGGTGCACAGTTTTGTTTCATGCCGAACCAGTGCCGCTGAAATGGCGCGCTCCCCAGAAGGCTGTGGGGCAGACAGGACGTGTAGATTATATCTTCTTGGTTCTTTCGGTAAAGTCACGTAGAAGGAAAATAATAAAATAATACAAATAAAACATAATAAAATAATTCTCACGACGTTTCGGCCACAACGCAAGCAGCCGTCTTCAGGTGGAGAACAGGTCTGTCAAGTAGACAGAGTCTGAATGGCACGCCCCAGGCTTGGAGCGACTATTTATGCTGGGGTGTAGAATATAGTCGTAGGAGCCCATTTCCTTAACGAGAGGAAAGGGCCCTTGCCCATGCGAAGGATGGGAAATCATCTGCCGAGCTGTCGGGTTTATTTTGATCGAATCAGCCGAGCGATGGACAGGTCAGGGCTGCCGTCTGACGCCGGCTCCTATCGCAGCACTCTGTAGACAAACCAGCGGCTCTTCGGCGGAGCGAAGCCGTTCACACGCGGCGGTGGAGCGGTCGCGTGGAGCTCTCCGTCGGCAACTAGCATCGCGAGTTTCGATCTCTGCGCGCGGGGCACGCAATGACAATGCACACCCGGGCAGCGGGTCCGGCACGGGCATGGCGACGTCGCGAGCTCCAACGTGACGTGGGGGTCTCGGGCTTCTTCTCCATCGGCGCCATTTCCGTGTTGGTGGCTAGGTAGATGTTAACTACCTCGCCTGGTATTTACACTATGAGACCTCCTTTACCAGTGGCAAAATATAGTAGTAGGTTTTTACCCTTTAAACTGGTACAAAACTGACACCTTTATACAAGGCATCATGTTTGCAATAACCACAACACAAGCAGTCAAAATGCAAACAAAAAGAAACAACTCTGATAATGGTTGCAAACATGATGCCTTGTATAAAGGTGTCAGTTTTGTACCAGTTGAAAGGGTAAAAACCTACTACTACCTCGCCTGGTATGCAGGAGGTCCTGGGTTCCATCCCGACCCTTGATACCTGTTGCTGTATATTTGGGGTTTGTGCGTCTCTCTCCGTGTTTATTTTGTTGTCCCCCCCCCCCCGCCACCTTCGATTCGTACGGTTGGCAAACGTACGGTGGTGCGAAACAAGTTCAACACACGCACATGAACGCTAATTCCTTGAAAGGAAATCCAATCACCCCCCTCTCCCGCTTTGCTCTCCCGTGTGTTTTTTACGATCGAATCCCAGTGGCAGTACCCTCTAAACAAACTTTAAAATCACCCTCGCCGTGCGATTGAACGTTTTGGACAGAACAAAAAATAGTGTGCAGCTTGGGGAGGCTGTCATCCTGCAGTGGCTTGAACATGGCTGCTGATATTGATGATCCCCCATTGGAACCTCATTTGCCAGTAAAAAATATGATAATTGGTTTTTTACCCTTCTATCTGGCAACAAAACTGACACCTTTATTACAAGGAGTCATGTTCGCTTTTGGCGTCATCTGGTCCAACCCATGTGAGACTAGGCTCTAAGGAAAGCTGTATCGGGTGTGGACCAATCAACTTCAAGGACAGTGCATACATTATCAGAGTTATGTTTTTTGTTTGCATTATGACTGCAGGTATTGTTGTCTATGCAAACATGACTCCTTGTAAAAAAAGGTGTCAGTTTTGTTGCCAGATAGAAGGGTAAAAAACCAATTATGTTGATGATGTTGAGCTACCTGGCTATACCGCCTGACACTGTGATGTATTGTTTAGTTTGTTGTCCTTCCCCCCGCACCTCCGATTACCACGGTTGGCTACGTATGGCGGTGCGAAAGAAGTTCAGCATATCTACATCGGAGAATGGGTTTCTATGGTTCTATATAAGTCTCTGGATCTCTTTGGGTCTCTTCCTTCCGATATAATGAAACCACTGGAGCTATGCACTTTTAAATCACCTAGATTGACAAACTCATTTCTTTAGAACTGCTTGTTGTGTTTAGTTTGCTACGTGTACTGGTGGTGCGAAAGAACTTTAACATACAAACGTTCACCCATATTTGTGGCGTGTTACTTTAGCTACCATAGACCAGGGGGATCCAGCAACCTGCGTGCTCAGGAGGCGCCATGTGTCCCTTTAAGAGACCGCTTTGTGACGTCGTTTATTGAGGACCGCCATCTCATATTCGCTGCTTCGCGTCGCGGCGATATTGAGGTTTTTTTTGTTGTTTCCTACCGAATTCGATACATATGGATGTCTCGTTACTTTGGTTTTTACCGCCCTTTGCTGTAAGACAATCGTGAGCGAGCAGTGCGAATTCTAATCATGTCTTAGAATGAGGGGAGAGCTGGTTAAGTCCTTTGGCTATAGCTTACAAAAACTGTAAAAATACAAAAAACAGGGACCAGAGTACAAACCGACTTTACGACTTCCTAAAAAGTAGCGCAAGTTCAGTTGAATGGAAGCCGTTGCCGCAACTCTGATACTCGAGTTGAGACACGGGGCAGTTAGGATAGGGGCGCCACAATGGTTAGATGTTCACTACATTGTCTGGTATACAGGAGGTCGTGGGTTCGGTCTGACGACATTTAGAATCAACAATCCATCGTTTTAGAGTGTTTGTCTGCTGTATTTTTCCACATGATGAGCTATCATTCGTGATAGGTCGCTTTTGAAAAAGAGCCACAGATCAGCTCAGTGAGCCTGACCTGATAAAATAAATAATTAGTTTTAGGGGTCTATACCAAGTAGAGAACTTCTGCTAGACGAGTACTTACACCTGGATTCGCCAGGTACAATCCGTCGCCACGCTTGCGTTCCGAGAGACCAGGGATCCGCGGACCTCTGCCAGGATCCTCCAGGGGAGTCCTTGAGGATACTATATGAGAGAGACGACCCCTGGTGGTCTGCGAGGGTACTGCAGGAGATGGTTCCCTGGTCTGTAGACGCCTGATGGTCGGTCTTTATAGGTGCTACTCGCGAACGTCGCTTGCCCCAACAGTCCGTTGAGGGTACATGGGGAAGTCGTTGTCTTTTATACCACATGTAGATGAGCACCTGAGTGAGCGATCTAACATGCTCACGTTGTATTAGAAGGGGGCTAAAGAGCTGACATTTTGTACGCCTATAGCCAAGTCTTTTTTGTTGTTGCTTGTGACGAGGACGATCTGAAAAGGAACGTTCCAGAATTTGGGACCCAACCGTACGGTAGCGGAGGTTGACTGCTTTCACTCAGAGGCCATAGCCCTGCCTGCTATGGCTACGACAGGGGGCCCCTGTTGGTCCAGGAGATCATACAAACTCCACTCACTCTCACTGTAGAACAGGGGGAGATCATACAAACTCCACTCACTCTCACTGTAGAACAGGGGGAGATCATACAAACTCCACTCACTCTGTAGAACAGGGAGAGATCAGACAAACTCCAGTCACTCACTTTGCAGAACAGGGGGAGAACTTACAGAAATATGCCCGAGTCAGGAATCAAACCCAATAATTTATTGCATGCCCTGTACGAGTACTTTACCAGCTAGCAGAGTAATTCACCTCCTGTGGAGTGTGACGCTAAGGCCAATAAAGCAGTGAATATTTGTTTAAGCATTATCATTATTCTGCTTGTTAACCCAGGCAAGCGTAGATGAGTATCAAGACTGTTATCAGGAGGGTCCTGCAAGTTTGTTAGTAGTTATAGGGAGTGCATTTGAGCATCGTTATTTTTGCGGTGTAACTTTTCACATTTGGCCCGTGACGCCGGCAAACACGATTCAGAATCGGCGCCACATAACACCAAGAGGGTCAGGACTCTATCCATCTGTGTGGAGTTCACCCAGCGTGCACACAAAAAGAAAGCACAAACCAAGTTAAAGAAATCCTGCACAACGCGTGGAGCGTGCATCAACGCTCAAGAAGGCACCTCCCATTAGCAACGGTTGCCAATTTGCGGTGCAAAAAAAGTTAAACGTACAAACATCCCACACCTCCCATTGGCAATGGTTGGCTACGTGCAATGCGAAAGAAGTTTAATATAAATGCATCCGGCACCTCACATGAGCAACGGTTGGCTGTGTGCGGTGTGAAAGAAATTCAACGTACATACATATAGAACGCGATGCAGTGACATCACAGCCTTGGCCGACAAGCGTAATTCCTTTTACCGTCTTCGTTAAATCCTCGGCTTCTCTGGGCAAGACACTTTTGGTCACTTTAGCCGATTGTTACACTGGTCTCAATTAACATTCAATGCTATTCGCCGAGCACCACTTTCTCCTCGATTAGGGGCACCACGGTGGCTAGATATTGACTACCTTGCCTGGAATGCAGGAGGTCGTGGGTTTGATCCCGACCCTGACAACGCATGCTATCTCGCGCGCGGTAGCAGTACTGCTGCAGCAGCAGTATTAGTAGTTGTAGTAATCTCAAGGTCAAACTCCCACACCGAAGGATTGTCCAGGGCGGCCACTGGATTCTGAACACGTGAGCCTCTGCATCGCGCTGATTGTAGCCTGCTGTTTTAGTGCGTAGCAAAGGCATTACGGGGCTTGTGAGAATTATCTTGTAGGTGCTGCTCGATTGCGGTATTTGCCCCCAACAGTCTGTTAAGGGCTATAGAGGAGGCATCTTTGTATCATGTGGGGGGGGGGGGGGGGGGGGACAGCGCGCTGCACTCACTGCCACCAACGCCGGTGATCGCGATTATCTGTAACAACCGGTCCCGAGCCTCCTCTCCCTAGGTCTACTCAGCCTAAAATGAGTACCTGGTGTGGTGGTGTGTAGTAAAAACATCGCCACTGGGGAGACAAAGGTGGCCGGGCGTGATGCTGCCCACCCACCCCCTCGTGTGTCGTGGCGGCCTTCATAGGTGCTGCCCCTCGCTCCTCATGGCCCTTGTCCCAACAAGTCTGTTGAGGCTTGACGGGGGTGAGCTTTGTCTTTGTTTGCTTCTCATGTGTCTGTGCTCTCTGGCGTAGTAGGATCGTGCTCTCTGTAAACTTGGTGGCTTCGGGTTTGGGGGTTTGTTTTATGTTAATAAATCTTTCGTGAAATGGTCGCTCTTATTTGAGATTGACTTCGTTCGAGCGTCTGTCGTCGGTTCTGATTCCCCGTTTGGAGAATCCACGGAGTGAGGCGGTCGCAACCACCACGTGCCGGAGACTGGGCTAGGCCTCGGCAAGGTAAGGTAATTTACCCTTTTTACCGGGTAAAAGGGTAAAGGGTAAAGGTGTCCACATGCCAAGGGGTATGGTAAAGGGTAGGGTAAAGGTAGCGCGAAGTATTACCCGGTGAATACCTTGTTTACCTACTACCTTGTTTACCGCTCGCTAAAAGCTCCGTGGCGCAGTCCGTGGCCTCCATTTAAAATGGAATCGAGAGTATTCTATATGAATAAAGCGCTCTACCCGGCATTTACCGTTATAAACCTTTTGTATGTGTAGTACTACCCCAGTAATTGCCCTGTAATCGGGTAATTTGTATGGGGTAAGGGTAAAAGGTAGGGTAAAGGTAGGCTCGTTGCTTTTGACCTTTTACCTTACCTTGCTAAAGGGTAAAAGGCAAGGGTAAAGTGATTGTATTGTGGTAAGGTAAAAGGTAGGGTAAAGGTGGGCTCGTTGATTTTGACCTTTTACCCTACCTTGCTAAAGGGTAAAAGGTAAGGGTAGAGTGATTGTATTGTGGTAAGATAAAGGTAGCCTAGTTGCTTTTGACCTTTTACCTCACCTTGCTAAAGGGTAAAAGGTAAGGGTACAATGATCGTATTGTGCCAGGGTAAAGGTAGGCTCGTTGTCTTGACCTTGCCGAGGCCTAGACTGGGCCTCGACGACGACGTCATGCCGAGCTACAATAGTTGAGTGTCAACTCTCGGTCGTCAAACCTCAGGCTCTGGGTGACACACAACCCACGTGTCGGGGCGGGGCAGCGGCGGCTGCGTGAACTCGTGGTGAAACTCGCGCAGCGTTCTCACGCCGCCGCCATCGCTGCCGCATCACCGAGACGTCCCCGCGTTCCAGCCCAGGCAGTCGACGACTCTCCAACCCCAAGCGCGGTAACCTTCGCTCCGCCATCACCCCCACCATCACCACAACAACCACCATCACCCCCACCATCACTACAACAACCACCACCATCACCCCCACCATCACCACAACAACCACCACCCCCACCATCACCCCCACCATCACTACAACAACCACCATCACCCCCACCATCACCACAACAACCACCATCACCCCCACCATCACCCCCACCATCACTACAACAACCACCATCACCCCCACCATCACCCCCACCATCACTACAACAACCACCATCACCCCCACCATCATCACAACAACCACCACCCCCACCATCACCCCCACCATCACTACAACAACCACCATCACCCCCACCATCACCACAACAACCACCATCACCCCCACCATCACCCCCACCATCACTACAACAACCACCATCACCCCCACCATCATCACAACAACCACCACCCCCACCATCACCCCCACCATCACCACAACAACCACCACCACCCCCACCATCACCCCCACCATCACTACAACAACCACCACCACCCCCACCATCACCCCCACCATCACCACAACAACTACCACCACCCCCACCATCACCCCCACCATCACTACAACAACCACCAACACCCCCACCATCACCACAACAACCACCACCCCCACCATCACCCCCACCATCACTACAACAACCACCACCACCACCACCATCACCACAAGTGTGAGGTGGGGGGGGGTGAGGTGGGGGGGGAGTGTGAGGTGGGGGGTAAGGTGGGGGGGGAGTGTGAGGTGGGGGGGGTGTAAGGTGGGGGGTGTAAGGTGGGGGGGGGGGGTGTTCACCTGCACGTTACCGTCTCCGTCTCGCGCAGTCTCCACCTCCACCGAGCTCACAGCTCCTGCAGCAGCAGCAGCTGCAGCAGCAGCAGCAGCAACTTGACTCTCACGAGGTCACCATCCCCCCCTTGACAATTTGGGTTTTTTTAATTGTCATCTAAGCCATCAACCGCACCTGCACGCGCCTTGTTTACACACCGGGTGTGGCTTGGTAGACGAGGAAGCAGAGGTGGGACAAAGTCATTGTTATGCAAGTCCAAGTCGAGTCGCAAGTCATCAAATTCATGACTCGAGTCTGACTCGAGTCCAAGTCACATGACTCGAGTCCACATCTCATAGGTGGGACAAAGTCATTGTTATGCAAGTCCAAGTCGAGTCGCAAGTCATCAAATTCATGACTCGAGTCTGACTCGAGTCCAAGTCACATGACTCGAGTCCAAGTCACATGACTCGAGTCCAAGTCACATGACTCGAGTCCAAGTCACATGACTCGAGTCCAAGTCACATGACTCGAGTCCAAGTCACATGACTCGAGTCCACACCTCTGCGAGGAAGTGGCTCACGCTGCGCTGGGCGCGTTCCGTCTCCACGGCCACCACCTCGTGACCTCTGCGCGGCCCGGCGAAGAGGCACGCGGAGCGCGCCACAGAAATATTCCAGCGACTCCGAGTCATCTCGGCACCCACGATGGCTGCTCACCATTTTCTCATCATCCTTCGTATGCGTGAGCAGCAGGAGTTGATCCACCATGTCGGCGAGCGGTGACCCGAGTTCGAATCCTGTTGACGGCCGACCACCCCTGACGCTTATTTGAACCGGTTCCGGGCATCCCCTAGATCGACTCAGCCTCATATGAGAACCCGGTGCGTAGTAAACACTGCCACTGGGGACAAGGTGATAATAAGGTGAAACCCCCCCGCCCACCTCCTACGCATTTCCCATGAATATGCTAAAATCATCTTGATATGCACATTATTTTTGTCAAGGCGCTCTTCTTCCACCTCCAACCCAGCTTATATATAAGCTCCTAGCTTGGCAGTGTCTCATTCTTCACCTGAAGACGGTTGCTTGCGTTGTAGCCGAAACGTCGTGAGAATTATTTTATTTTATTATGTTTTATTTTTAATATTTTATTACTTCCCTTCTACGTGACTTTACCGAAAGAACCAAGAAGATGAATCCCTGCAGTCACGAAAGCTTTAAATCGAAATTTAAGGTGATAATAGTTTTTTACCCTTCTATCTGGCAACAAAACTGACACCTTTTTACAAGGAGTCATGTTTACATATGAAGTATTGGAAAATGACGGCAGGAAACTCCTTGACGGGAACACACTTCTTTTATTAAATCTTGACTTGTAACAATACAACGCGTGGCCTCTCCTCTTCACAATGCGCTTCTCTTGACTCTGGATTCTGTGCTGCCGGCTCTCTGTGCCTCGTGTAGACTCCGCGCCTCGGCTACACTCCTCTCTCGCCTCGTGTAGACTCTGCGCCTCTGCTACACTCTCCCCTCGCCTCGTGTAGACTTTGCACCTCTCTCGCTGGCTACACCGTATGCATACTCGGCTCGTGCAGACCTTTCTCTCTCGCTGGCTACACCGTATGCATACTCGGCTCGTGCAGACCGTTCTCTCTCGCTGGCTACACACTACACATTACTCAGCTCGTGTAGACCGTTCTATCTCGCTGGCTACACACTATACATTACTCAGCTCGTGTAGACCGTTCTATCTCGCTGGCTACACACTATACATTACTCAGCTCGTGTAGACCGTTCTATCTCGCTGGCTACACACTATACATTACTCAGCTCGTGTAGACCGTTCTATCTCGCTGGCTACACACTATACATTACTCAGCTCGTGTAGACCGTTCTATCTCGCTGGCTACACACTATACATTACTCAGCTCGTGTAGACCGTTCTCTCTCGCTGGCTACACACTATACATTACTCAGCTCGTGTAGACCGTTCTCTCTCGCTGGCTACACACTATACCTTACTCTCTTCTACTCTCCATTACTCTCCTCTCCGGGCTCTATCTCTGCACCTTCGTCTTCGTTCTTAGATGGTTCCACTTCTGCCCCCTGCTCCTCTGTGCATCACCTTATATACCCCTTCTTCCCGGGAGGCGGAGCGGATGCGGACCTCAACGTCGGCACCGCTCCTCAGTTACCCAATCCCCACGCGCTATCCTTACGATCCGGTTCCGCTCAGCGCGTGTTTCCACTCCCCGACCAATCACACCGCGCTGCTACCCGATCACTCCCTCTGGGCGCGTCACCGGCACACAGCCAATCAGCAGCACTACCCCCACCCGCGCACTGACGCCTGCTCCTCCCCGTCAGCGCGCGTCACCACACACACACCCGTACATACGCGCTGGCACACGACATATACACCCAGCGCGTATCACCCCTACATCACCCCCTCCCACATAGCTCGCAGCCGGCCCGGCTGCTAACAACAACCAACCGCGACGATAAAACGACAACCAACAAAAAAAAAAACCCATAACCCCCCGAGTGTGCCCCGTAACATAACACAACAACAACAACAACAAGAATAACTATGTACAGATTGACAATGAACCCGAAAAGTCAACAATAACACGATACGAGCAAATTCGAAACGAACGCGCCCCACGTCCCTGCGACTACACGCAGTGACGAGGCGCTCCAACTGCCCCGACTCCTCACGAGGCAGGTCATGCAAAGTAGCACGACCTGGCGCGAGTCCGTCTGGCTGGTCCATCGTATGGGGCGGGACACTGACGACCGTCCGGCGGTTCCGGCCGCTCCAGACGGCGCGGAACGGGCCTGAAAGGGCCGGCCCCGCCGCGGAGATCCGGCCGCCGGTGATCGGCAGCTGTCAGTTCCGAGACACCTGGGAGCAGATCAGGCGAAAATACGTGTGGATCAGGCAGAGACATTTCCCCCTCTGGGTCGCCGGTCACGTCACACGCCCGGCCATCACGACACAAGGGGAGGCCATATGGAGGCGAGAACGGTTTCAGTCGGGAGGGGTGAACGTACCACCGGCGCTTTCCCCACTTTATCTGAACGCACTGGGGCCGTGCAACGCGCACGACCTCCACGGGTCCCCTCCACGGTCTCAACAATTTAGGCGACGTAGCCAAGGGTGCCTGAGGGCAATGCAGCCAGGCCCTGTCACCTGGTTTCCATTCGTGCATGGACACCTTCCGTGCCCGCAACCGTTCATTAGCAATTTGGCGAGCCCGCGAATTAAGCCGCGCGGCCTCCCTCGCCTCTGTCAGCTTGTGAATATTAAACTTAATATGTTCCGCCAAATTAGAATTAGTTCGTGGAGCGGACAGGCCAAGTTGCGTTTCTATTGGCGGGTCAGCTTCCCGACCGTACATCAAATAGAATGGGGAAAACCCCGTAGCTGCATGGGGGGCCATTCTATACGCAGCAAGGACTCCCGGGACCTGCAGGTCCCAATCTACATGTGCCTCGCACACCTGCTGGCACAGCATGGAAGTCAAGGTTTTGTGGAGTCTCTCCACCATCCCGTCAGTCTGCGGGTGGTACGGGGAGGTACGCACCTTCTTGGTACCCAACAGATCGCACACCTCTTGCAACAATTTACTCGAAAATTTTTTACCTTGGTCGGTCAGCAGGCGTTCGGGAGCCCCCTTGTCCAGGACATAGCCCTGGACGAAGGCATCCGTCACAGCCGCTGCCGACTGGTTAGCGAGAGGCCACGCCATAGGCCATCGGGTAAAGTATTCGACCCCCACTAACAAATATTTATTCCCTCTCGGCGTGACTGGGAAGGGCCCCAAAATATCGAGTGCAACGAGCTCGTTGGTACGCGAGACCTGAATAGATTGCAGCGGTGGATTAGCTGCCACGGCCGGTGGTTTACGCCTGGCGCACTCAACGCACCCCTTCAGAATATGCACCACATCACTTCCCATTCCCGGCCAGTAATAGTCACGCTGAAGCAGGGCAAGCGTCTTGTTAACTCCCAAGTGCAAGAGGCGTTCGTGTGCCGCCAAGACAACCCTCCCCCTCACAGCGGAAGGCACCACGAGTGCGTTCCGCCGGGACAAACTGTCCCATTTCAATAACACGCCCCGCTCAAGTACATAGGAGCCGGTACGCTCCTGGTCCCCCTCGGGACCCCCAACCTTGCGGCGCAATGCTAGCAGCGAGCTGTCCGCCATCTGGAGGCGGCCCCATTCGCTGAGCGACAGCGAGAGCAGCGAGTCCCGACCCTGAGAGGCAGTGGAATCATCCCCGATCGGTGCGCCCGCTGTCGCAGCCAGTGCCCCCATCTCCCCCGCAAGCGTCGGTTTACAGCGCGCCGATCCCGACAAACACGCGCATTCATCACAAGGCAACAACCGTGACAAGCAATCGGCATTCGTGTGTCGCAACCCCTTACGGTACGTAGTCGTAAACTGATAGTCCTGGAGGACTTCCAACCAACGCGACAACTGGCCCGAGGGCTGGGCGACCCTCAATGAATACTGTAGCACCGCGTGGTCCGTTCGGACTGTAAAGTGACGACCATAAAGATATGGCCTAAACTGTTGCACAAAAAAAACAATGGCAAGCAGCTCGCGACGGGTGACACAGTAGCGCTGCTCCGCCGGAGACAACACCCTACTACCGTAGGCGACAACTCTTTCGACACCCCCAACGACTTGGGATAGCACCCCCCCAATGCCCGTGTTGCTAGCATCCGTGTCCAGCAAAAAGGGACTGGCAAAATCGGGATAACACAAGGGTGGGGCACCCACCAAGGCGTCCCGGAGGGAGCGAAACGCGGCCTCCTCCTCCGGTCCCCATTTGAACTTCACTCCCTTCGCCGTTAGAGCGTGCAAGGGTTTTGCAATAGTGGCGAAGTGCTCAACGAACCGCCGATAATAAGAAGCAAACCCGATGAAACTACGCACGTCGGAAACGGACGTAGGTGTCGGCCACGAACCGACACAATCCGTCTTCGCGGGATCGGTGGAGATCCCCGAAGAATCGACAATGTGACCCAAGTATCTAACGGACCTACGAAGGAGGTGACATTTGGCCGGTTTAAATTTCAACTTAGCCGATCGCATTCGCAAGAACACCCCTCTCAATCGCCGGAGGTGTTCCTCAAACGTTTTACTGAAAACAATGACATCGTCCATATAAATCAAGCATGTATCCCACTGCAAGCCCGACAAAACCAGCTCCATAAGTCGCTGAAACGTCGCTGGAGAGGAGTGAAGTCCCATGGGTAACCGGTTAAACTGAAACAGCCCCCCTGGAGTCCGAAATGCTGTCTTAGGTTTCGACTCTTCGTCGAGCGGCAACTGCCAAAACCCCGATAACAAATCAAGAGTCGAAAAATATCGCGCACCAGACAATGCATCGAGGGACTCATCCATCCTGGGGAGCGGATACGCGTCAGCCACAGAGATCTTATTCAGGCGACGGAAATCAACGCAGAATCGCAGGGACCCGTCCTGCTTCTTAACCAGCACAATAGGCGCTCCCCACGGGCTAGAGGAGGGCGAAATAATATCGGCTTCTAGCATATCGTTAACAGCCGACTGAACATGTTCCTTCTCCACGGGACTCAGTCGGAAGGGATTTAGCCTGACCGGCGCCGCATCGCCCGTTTCAATGTGATGGTGCAACAAATCCGTGCACCCAATGTCATACTTATGTTTACTGAATACATCAGAGAATTCAATGAGCAACTCGCGCAGCGCACCCAACTGCGCCGCCGACAAATCGTCCGAGGCGGCACATAACGAATGGACCCACTCAAGGTCTTCCCTTGGCTCAACGTTCCGCGCGGGGCTCGAGCCCACCTGCGCAACCAACCCATCATCCCCAGGGACCTGCGCCGCGTGAGCCAGCACGGTGCCCTGCGGAATGACAGCTGGTCGCGACCCCGCGTTCAAAACCATCACAAACGGATCCCTGTCAGCCCGCACCAAAGTGTGAGCCACCGATAAATCAAGACCCCCGACAGCCTTGTTAGAAGGACCCAAAAGCATACTCTGTCCCGAAGCCTCCCTCACCCATGGTTTCCGCAACCGGAGGGGAATCAACATCTGTGAACCCGGGGGCACTTGCACTGTCTGCGTCGCCACCGCTTGTATCGTAGCGCACGCCGTCCGAATGTCAGTAGGGCCCGTCAAAAATGAAATCCGGCGACCCGATGGCAGTTCAATGCATCGTTGATCGATAAGAATTTTAATGGGCATTTTAGCCAAAAAGTCAGTGCCCAAAAGACACGGAACTGCCAAAGAAGACGAAACGAAAACGGGCCCCGACAATTTGATATCTCCAATGCAAATGGACGCCCTAACCTGACCGATAATGCCCAACGATCCCCCATTAGCGGCGTAAAATGGCACATCCACTGGAAGCAGCGGACGACATTGGACTGGAAGAATATTATAAATGAGGTCCGATATAATAGTTGCCGATGCCCCCGTGTCCACTAACACCCTAATCTCAACCCCATCAATAGATCCCGTAACAACGGACGAACCCGCCGAAGCAGCCACAATTCTATGCCCCAATTCCGCCCATTCAATGTCTCCCTGGTCCCGGCCGAACCCCCCTCGCCGAACCGAATCCCCGAACCTTAACCGGCCCTCCTCCGCCGCAACGCGGCGTCCCATGTGTGCCGAATAAACAGGCCGAGCGTGTGAGGTGCCGCGACTTGCCGGGGATTGTAGAGATGACTTGGGCTCTCGGTCGTCGTCCAGCCGAGCTCCCATGGCGCGCTGCCGCGGAGCGCGGCACCCGGACGCCACGTGGCCCCGGAGGCCGCAGTTATAGCACGTGACGAGGGTCGGAGTAGATCTTGGTTGCTCCGACTTTCGGCCCGATCGCAGAGGCGACCGGGCCCCCGGCCTCCAGTCCCCTGGTCGTCCCGTGGCGAACGCCTCCTCACGTGGGCTGACGACTTGGGGTTCGGCGACCACCAACCCCGGGGCTGCGACGACAGCAGCGTTGCAACCAACGCCTTGCTTCCGTTGTAGGGCCTCGTGCGCTTGAATACTCGTGGCGACTCTCAAAGAAGAAATATCAATGTCGTCAGCTGTGTTGATAGGGACCCCCAGGTCCTGCGCCAACTTGAGCAGCTGCTCCAAAACCATCGCGTCTTGGCCCTCCTCGTCCATCCGAGGGAACGCAGCATCAGCAAGAGCCAGCAACGCCGTGCGATAGGCCAGCGCGGTCTCCGTGGCCGCTTTCCGTCTTGCGTAGAACTGATGGCGGCATGTAGAGGGAGGCCCGTAGACCCTGGCCAACAAACCCAGCGCATCCTTCAGCGTGGAGCGGTCCGACTTCCGTGCAGCCCTGAAGGCCGCGAGCGCATCGTCGTCCAGCATGGCGGGCAATGCCCGCAGCGCCGTAGCATCGGACCACGCTGACATCTCTTGATGCGCCAAAAACCTTCGCTGAAATTGGCCCCAGTCTCCGCCTTCCGCCTTGAAGGCTGACAACGTGGGCAGGCGCTGCTGAAAAATGAAGTCATCCGCCTCGTGGTTCCTCTCCGCCTGTCCGTCGGTGTCTAAGATGGCGGCTCCAGCAGCAGACGTAAGATGGCGGACCCCCTCGCGCGCTGATGACGTCGATGCGCGCGCTTGGGAACCCACCACCACGTGGCGCTCGCCGTTCCCGCCAAAAGTAGGCCCAGGCGCAATGGCGGGAATCCCCCATTCGTTTTGGCGGGAATCTGCGGGGCGACCTTGTAAAATGTCCCCCACCGTCCCCGCTCCTCCCGACGAGCTGATCTCCGCCAAGATGGACGCGGCGGCGAGCAGCAGCTCCGCCAGTCGGGAGTGCGCCTCACGAAGCCCGGCGTCTGTCCCCGGTCGCTCGGCCGGCGCCGTCGACGGACCCTGCAGCGTGGGCAAGTCCTCTTCCTCACCCCCCGCCACCAGCGGCTCCGAGTCGTCCAGGTCTTCCTCGCGGTCAATTCCGTGGGTCCTACGGGTCTTCCTCGTCTC
Organism: Lampetra fluviatilis; assembly: GCF_964198595.1. Classification (NCBI taxonomy): domain Eukaryota; kingdom Metazoa; phylum Chordata; class Hyperoartia; order Petromyzontiformes; family Petromyzontidae; genus Lampetra; species Lampetra fluviatilis. The sequence goes on from NC_136329.1 coordinate 9,226,166, forward strand.
CATACTTGGAAGCCCGTTTCACTTCTGACGCCAGATGAAGTATTGGAAAATGACGGCAGGAAACTCCTTGACGGGAACACACTTCTTTTATTAAATCTTGACTTGTAACAATACAACGCGTGGCCTCTCCTCTTCACAATGCGCTTCTCTTGACTCTGGATTCTGTGCTGCCGGCTCTCTGTGCCTCGTGTAGACTCCGCGCCTCGGCTACACTCCTCTCTCGCCTCGTGTAGACTCTGCGCCTCTGCTACACTCTCCCCTCGCCTCGTGTAGACTTTGCACCTCTCTCGCTGGCTACACCGTATGCATACTCGGCTCGTGCAGACCTTTCTCTCTCGCTGGCTACACCGTATGCATACTCGGCTCGTGCAGACCGTTCTCTCTCGCTGGCTACACACTACACATTACTCAGCTCATGTAGACCGTTCTATCTCGCTGGCTACACACTATACATTACTCAGCTCGTGTAGACCGTTCTATCTCGCTGGCTACACACTATACATTACTCAGCTCGTGTAGACCGTTCTATCTCGCTGGCTACACACTATACATTACTCAGCTCGTGTAGACCGTTCTATCTCGCTGGCTACACACTATACATTACTCAGCTCGTGTAGACCGTTCTATCTCGCTGGCTACACACTATACATTACTCAGCTCGTGTAGACCGTTCTCTCTCGCTGGCTACACACTATACATTACTCAGCTCGTGTAGACCGTTCTCTCTCGCTGGCTACACACTATACCTTACTCTCTTCTACTCTCCATTACTCTCCTCTCCGGGCTCTATCTCTGCACCTTCGTCTTCGTTCTTAGATGGTTCCACTTCTGCCCCCTGCTCCTCTGTGCATCACCTTATATACCCCTTCTTCCCGGGAGGCGGAGCGGATGCGGACCTCAACGTCGGCACCGCTCCTCAGTTACCCAATCCCCACGCGCTATCCTTACGATCCGGTTCCGCTCAGCGCGTGTTTCCACTCCCCGACCAATCACACCGCGCTGCTACCCGATCACTCCCTCTGGGCGCGTCACCGGCACACAGCCAATCAGCAGCACTACCCCCACCCGCGCACTGACGCCTGCTCCTCCCCGTCAGCGCGCGTCACCACACACACACCCGTACATACGCGCTGGCACACCACATATACACCCAGCGCGTATCACCCCTACACATAGACCACAATACCTGCAGTCATAATGCAAACAAAAAATATAACTTTGATAATGTGGGCCAAAAGGCGCCTTTTGGCGTCATCTGGTCCAACCCATGTGCGACTAGGCTCTAAGGAAAGCTGTATCGGGTGTGGACCAATCAACTTCAAGGACAGTGCACATTATCAGAGTTATGTTTTTTGTTTGCATTATGACTGCAGGTATTGTGGTTAATGTAAACATGACTCCTTGTAAAAAGGTGTCAGTTTTGTTGCCAGATGGAAGGGTAGAAAACCAATTATCATATTTTTACTGGCAAATGAGGTTCCAATGGTGGGGACAAGTTGTTGGCAACTCACCCCCTTGCGTGTACGGGCACATGGTCAGTGTTATGAAAAGTGGGCATTATTAAATACAGCACGCTATTGTTCCGACTTACGAACGGGTCTCAGGAACGAATTGCATTCATAAGTCGACGACTGCCCGTAACACAGCAGGGACGTGCGGTCAGGGGAGGCAGGGGAGGCAGAGCCTCACCTGACATCCTGCAATGAAAATGGATGTTACGAAAAGTAAAAAAGAATAATCAAATTCTTGGTTCTTTCGGTAAAGTCACGTAGAAGGGAAATAATGAAATAATATAAAACAATAAAAAAGAACCAAGAATATGAATTCCTGCAGTCACGAAAGCTTTAAATCAAAAAAGAATAATCAAATCAAATAAATATTAAGATTTTCCACTGATCTGTGTTATAAAGGTCATTTCTGTACGATTCCAATCATTTTTATAGTCAAAATCACCAAATTTGCAGAGCTTCGCTGCAAATACAGGAAGAGATGAGAGGTGAGGCAGCGACGAGCTCTGCCTCCCCTCTGATTGCGCAACCCCTCAGTAACTGGATGGAGCGCGGGCAATAAGCGCGTGCCTGTTACTATCTCAGTATGCAACCAATTGAATACTCTTAGTTCTTTCGGTAAAGTCACGAGTTGCAGGCAGCAAGCAGTCTGCGTGATGAACTACGTGGACATTCGAGGTGAAGCTAATGTCTGGAAGGAAATAAACGAAGAAAGTCGGCGCACTTTTTTTATTATTTTTTTATTATTGTGTGGTCAACGGATCACGACAAAGCCACCGCACAAAGCAAACATCGACAAGGCACGCGACAAGGGAAATGTGAGCAGCACCTCAAATGGTACAACCCCTCCTCGGAGAAATATGACAACAGCCATGATATGCAAGAGGTGTAAAGTGAGAACTTGACTCGTGCCGATGGCTCTACACAATCCTTACACACACAGCCCACAGAGGCGTTGTCTGCACGGCAGATCTGCTCTGCTGAACTTCAGCTGGGAGGTCAGCACAGAAGCTTCAGCTGGCAGCCTTGGTGAGGGTAGAGGCCTGGGCTGGATCCCCGCTCCTGCCCGCTCCCTCTGGTCCACCCACTCACCCACCCACCCACTCACCCAGTCACCTACTCACCCACCCACCTACCTACTCACCCACCCACCCACCTACCTACTCACCCACCCACCTACTCACCCACCCACCTACCTACTCACCCACTCACCTACCCACTCACTCACCCACCTACTCACCCAGCCACTTACCTACCTAGTCACCCAGCCACCTACCCACTCACCCACCCACCTACCCACTCACCCACCCACTCACCCACCCACCTACCCACTCACCCACCCACCTGCCCACTCACCCACCCACCTACCCCCTCACCCACCCACCCACTCACCCACCCACCTATCCACTCACCCACCCACCTACCTACTCACCCACCCACCTACCCACTCACCCACCTACCTACTCACCCAGCCACTTACCTACCTACTCACCCACCCATCTACTCACCCACACACCTACCACCCATCCACCTACTCACCCACCTTTCTACTCACCCACCTATCTACTCACCCACCCACCTGCCTACTCACCCACCCACCCATCCACTCACTCACCCACCCACCTACCTACTCACTGACCCACCTATCTACTCACCCACCTATCTACTCACCCACCCACCCGCCTACTCACCCACCCATCCACTCACCCACCTATCTACTCACCCACCCACACACCTACTCACCCACCCACCTACCTACTCACCCACCCATCTACTCACCCACCTACCTACTCACCCACCCACCTACCTACTGACCCACCCACCTACTCACCCACACACCTACTCACCCATTCACCTTCGCACCCATCCACCTACTCACCCACCTACCTACTCACCCACCTATCTACTCACCCACCCACCTACCTACTCACCCACCCACCTACCTACTTACCCACCCACCTATCTACTCACCCACCCACCTCCCTACCCAAAACTATTTTTTATTTGACCAGGTAGAGCCCACTGAGCTGCGTAGCTGTTTTTAAGAAGCGACTTGGCCACAAATCACAACTCAACGAAGTCGCTTATCATCAACACGCGTGATGTTGATTTAAATGTGGAGGGAAAACCCGGTGGACCCGGAGAAAAATCGACGCGACCATGGGAAGTGAGAGAGAGAAAGCACACAAACTCCAGATATTGAGTAACAGGCGTCGTCAGGGTCGGGATCGAACCTACGACGTCCTGCGTACCAGGCGAGGGAGTCAACATCTCCCAGCCACCAGTCGTTGGACTTGTTTGCCATTTGGTCAACGGATTACGACCTGCCACTGCCAAAGCAAACACAGCGGCGCCCTCTACTTACCCACATACCCACCTACCCTCTACTTACCCACATACCCACCTACCCATCCATTGAAGCAGAATTAGAATCTTTTTTTTATCCTTTTTGTTGTGATTTTGTCTTTGACCAAATTATTTCGAGAGAGCCACATTACACACAGAGCTACCTGTACACCACAAACACACACAGCAGGTACCAGTAGACAACAACAACAGTTCCAGACCACACCAAGACAACAACCACAGTCCCAGACCACACCAAGACAACAACAACCACAGTCCCAGACCACACCAAGACAACAACAACAGTCCCAGACCACACCAAGACAACAACAACAACAGCCCCAGACCACACCAAGACAACAACAGCCCCAGACCACACCAAGACAACAACAACAACAGTCCCAGACCACACCAAGACAACAACAACCACAGTCCCAGACCACACCAAGACAACAACAACAGTCCCAGACCACACCAAGACAACAACAACAGCCCCAGACCACACCAAGACAACAACAACAGTCCCAGACCACACCAAGACAACAACAACAACAGTCCCAGACCACACCAAGACAACAACACACAGCAGTTGTAGTTGCTCATTGCATGGAACATTAAACTGTCGACATTACGTGGGTAAGGATCAAAGAATTACAAATCGCATTTTGCAAATGCGGTTGTATCCTGCACCAAAGTTCCGCTTCAGGATAATAATTTTGTCGAAGGAAGATTTGGCGACTTTACGGATAAGGAATGAGGTCGACCTGAGAAACCCTCGGTAGTCATTGCGATGGTCCCCAATTACTCTATGCACCAATTGACTGCATTGGGATATTTGGGTCCTTGATGGAGTCGAGATGTCCGCTTTTGCCGTGGACGAACGCAAGGATGATGGAGGAGAGGATGCCACCAATCGTCATCACGGACACTCCAGCGATCTGTGGAACAAAAGGTCCGTGTTCACAAACTGCAAATTAACTTCAGCATCTCCCTCGCTGTGCCCAGAGCACAGACAGACGGAGTTATGCAGACAGACGGAGTGATGCACACAGACACAGGTGATGCACACAGACGGAGTGATGCACACAGACACAGGTGATGCACACAGACACAGGTGATGCACACAGACAGACACAGGTGATGCACACAGACAGACACAGGTGATGCACACAGACGGAGTAATGCACACAGACACAGGTGATGCACACAGACACAGGTGATGCACACAGACACAGGTGATGCACACAGACACAGGTGATGCACACAGACACAGGTGATGCACACAGACACAGGTGATGCACACAGACACAGGTGATGCACAGACACAGGTGATGCACACAGACAGACACAGGTGATGCACACAGACACAGGTGATGCACACAGACACAGGTGATGCACACAGACAGACACAGGTGATGCACACAGACAGACACAGGTGATGCACAGACACAGGTGATGCACACAGACAGACACAGGTGATGCACACAGACACAGGCGATGCACACAGACACAGGTGATGCACACAGACACAGGTGATGCACACAGACACAGGTGATGCACACAGACACAGGTGATGCACACAGACACAGGTGATGCACACAGACACAGGTGATGCACACAGACACAGGTGATGCACACAGACACAGGTGATGCACAGACACAGGTGATGCACACAGACACAGGTGATGCACACAGACACAGGTGATGCACACAGACAGACACAGGTGATGCACACAGACAGACACAGGTGATGCACACAGACACAGGTGATGCACAGGCACTGCAGGGATATTTCTAGCTTTGAAGATTTCGTGACTGCAAAGATTTTCATTCTTGGGTTTTTTCGGTAAAGTCACGTAGGTAGAAAATTATAATTAATAACAGTAAAATAAAAATAAAATAAAAATCACGACGTTTCGGAGGCAACACAAGCTTCCGTCTTCAGGTGGAACCGTCACAGCACGATAGCTGTATCACTTGATCACTTGATACAGCTATCGTGCTGTGACGGTTCCACCTGAAGACGGAAGCTTGTGTTGCCTCCGAAACGTCGTGATTTTTATTTTACTTTTATTAATGTTAATTTTTTACCTACGTGACTTTACCGAAAAAACCTAAGAATACTGCAGGGATATCTCAGTTGGAGCGGGGAGGGGGGGAGGTTGATGATAGGAATAGAGGCGGTGTGTGAGGATCACCGTACCCAAGAGTCCGAGATGCACTCCTTGTATAGCAACACGTTGTCCGCTGCGTTCCTCTCCACGAGGCACGGCGAGTCCCTGGGGAAGCCGCCTTGGATGCAGCAGACCGCCTCCGAGTTGAGCAGCGCCACGGACAGCCACGACACGGAGGCCACGAGCGTGAGCGCGCTGTAATACGCGAGACGCGTCTTCTTGTCGGGGTCACGGCGAGCTCTGCACGCCTCGTAGATGGGGGTGGCGAGGGACACGGCCAAGATGAAGATGGGACCCAGGAGGGTGAGCAAGCCGAACGCCACGCCAAAGTTGCAGGGGCAGTCGGTGATGTGGTTGAAGATCTCCTGAAGTCCGATCATGAGCAGAGCGGCCAAGCCGTTGCTCAGAGGAACGCTCTTCGCTACATTTTCCCGAAATGTGCCAAGGTGCTGACCCATGCTGGGCTGGCGACGCTGTTCTGCCATTGTGGTGGTGGTGGTGATCGTGACGATGCCGATGCTGCTGATGCTGCTGATGATGGTGATGATGGCTAGTCACCAAGAGGGGTTGCAATGGAGCACTTCCCGTTGGCGCGGGCTCTTAAATGACAGCCGGCATCATTCGAGGTCGTTGGGACGCCCACCCCCCCCCAAGTCGGATTTTTCAGTTCCTCTTCTGAGGTTACGTGGGGACGGAGCGAGTGGAGACGGAGGGAGGGGGTGCACACATAGCCTTGGGGCGTCAACTGCTGTCACCTTGAACGGGGTCACCGCTCTCCAAGTGACAGCGGTGACCCCTGAAGTGGCCTGGAGATTGTGGGTTCGATACCGACCCAGATGACGCCTGTTGCTGCTGCTGTATATTTGGAGTCTGCGTCTCTCTCCCCGTGGTCGCGTGGATTTTTTCTCCGGGTCCTCCGGTTTTTCCCCCTCCCACATTTAGTCATCAACGCAGGGCCGTATTATACAATAGGCCACAGTAGACAGTGTGACTAGGGCCTACTCACTCCCCCACTCACCCAGCCACCCACTCACCCACTTACCCACTCACCCAGCCACTCACTCCCCCAATCACCCACTCACCCAGTCACCCACTCACTCCCCCACTCACCCACCCACCCACCTACCCACTCACCCACCCACCTACCCACTCACCCACCCACCTACCCACTCACTCACCCACCTACCCACTCACCCAGCCACCCACCTACTCACTCATTCACCCACTCACTCACCCACCCACCCACTCACTCACTCACCCACCTACCCACCCACCCACCCACTCACACACTCACTCACCCAGCCACTCACGCACCCAGCCACTCACTCACCCACCCACTCACTCACCCACCCACTCACCCACTGCCACACCTACTCACTCACTCACCCACCCACCCACTCACCCACCCACCCACCAACCCATCCACCCACCCACCAGGGTGGTATTATACAATATGCCACAGTAGACACATTGTCTCGAGCCTACGGAAACTAAAGGGCCTACAAAAACAAATGTTGACCATGTTTTTGTTCGTATGATACAACATATATTCTTGAATACATATATTTATATAGCAAGGATAGGCAGAGTGGAGATACAAAGAGGCAGAGCCGTGTCATTGTCAATCGTTTTGTTCATAAGGTGAGAAAGAAATTAACACCCGAGATTAACTTTTAGAGATTTTTTGTTAATTGCAAAATTATCAATAACATCTTCAAATTGCGTTTTTCGCGCCATCTCATTCATTATTGTTGCCACTTAATTTGCTGGCTGCTCGTTGCAATTTCTTCGCAGTGGTAACAAGGCGTTGACTCTTTATATGTGAGGCAAATTGCACCTAAAGTAAGAGTCGAATAAATCTTTAAGTTCGAATGAAAGTAAAGCAACATGACCCCCGTCATGCGGTTGTCCCATCAGAACACTGAATTTGTTATCGAAGAAAATGAACGGCATCCTGTTAAAGCTGCGTCATCCGATATGACATTTACGCTCACGGTATGTTTAGGCTCGCCTTCTTTCCTATTTTCTCGTGTCTCAGTCCGCTTGTCCTGGCCAGGGTCACGGCGGCAGCGTGTTGAGTAGGGCGGCCCAGACCTCCCTTCACCTGGCGACAGACTCCAGCACAACATTACTATACACTATACACTACTATACACAACTACACTATACACTACTATACACTATACACTACTACACTATACACTACTATACACTACTAAACTATACACTACTATACACTACTACACTACTATACACTATACACTACTACACTATACACTACTATACACTATACACTACTACACTACTACACACTATACACTACTACACTATACACTACTATACACTATACACTACTACACTATACACTACTATACACTATACACTACTAAACTATACACTACTATACACTACTACACTACTATACACTATACACAACTACACTATACACTACTATACACTACTAAACTATACACTACTATACACTACTACACTACTATACACTATACACTACTACACTATACACTACTACATTACTATACACGAAACACAACTATACACTACTATACACTATACACTACTACATTACTATACACTACTACACTACTATACACTACTACACTATACACTACCACACTACTATACACTATACACTAAAATAATATACACTACATACAACCACACTATACACTACTACACATTACTACACTATACACGACTACACTATACACTGCTACATTACTATACACTATACACTACTATACACTACTACACTACTACATTACTATACACTATACACGACTACACTATACACTACTACATTACTATACACTACTATACACTACTACACTACTACATTACTATACACTATACACGACTACACTATACACTACCACACTACTATACACTATACACTACTATACACTACTACACTACTACATTACTATACACTATACACGACTACACTATACACGACTACATTACTATACACTACACACAACCACACTATAGTATAGTGTGGTTGTGTGTAGTGTATAGTCTATACACTACACACTACTATACACTACACTATACACTACTACTATACACTAATACTATACACTACACTACTATACACTACACTATACTACTATACACTACACTATACACTACTACTATACACTACTACTATACACTACACTACTATACACTACACACTATACTATACACTACACTATACACTACACTACACACTATACTATACACTACACTATACACTACACTACACACTATACTACTACTATACACTACACTATACACTACACACTACACTATACTACTATACACAAGGGAGGATGGGGAGGGTGGGGAGGTGGGGAGGAAGGGTGGGGCAGAAGGGGGGGGGGTGATGGGGACAGAGGGCCGAGAGGGGGGGGGGGTAGAGGGGAGGAGATGGAAGAGAGAAGACATGGGGGGAGTTGGAGGGGGGGGGGGTGGTAGATATGATGATGGTAATGATCGACGTCGTTGTGGATGTGGTGGTAAAAGTGGTGGTGATGATGGTGGTGGAGGTGGTGATGATTGTGGTCGTAGTGATGATGTTGGTGATTATGTTGATGTTGGTGGTGTTGATGACGGTGATGATGATGATGGTGGTGTTGATGTTGATGACGGTGATGATGATGATGATGGTGGTGATGTTGGTGATGGTGGTGATGGTGTTGATGATGGTGGTGATGGGGGGGGGGTGTTGATGGTGGTGATGGGGGTGATGTTGGTGATGTTGGTGGTGACGTTGGTGATATTGGTGATGTTGGTGGGAGGGGGGGTGATGATGGTGGTGTTGATGGTGGTAATGTTGGTGATGATGTTGGTGATGGGGGGGGGGCTGGTTGTGAATTGGGGTCGATCGCGGATGAGCGACTCCGCGTGCTCCGATTCCCGAGACGTGGCTGTAAATGTAATAAACAACAACAATAACAACAACAGGGCTTATAATGAGGTTTAATGATGTAATATTAATAGGGTTTATAATGAGGTCTAATGATGTAATATTAATAGGGTTTATAATGAGGTCTAATGATGTAATATTAATGTTTATAATGAGGTTTAATGATGTAATATTAATAGGGTTTATAATGAGGTCTAATGATGTAATATTAATAGGGTTTATAATGAGGTCTAATGATGTAATATTAATAGGGTTTATAATGAGGTCTAATGATGTAATATTAATAGGGTTTATAATGAGGTCTAATGATGTAATATTAATAGGGTTTGTAATGAGGTCTAATGATGTAATATTAATAGGGTTTATAATGAGGTCTAATGATGTAATATTAATAGGGTTTGTAATGAGGTCTAATGATGTAATATTAATAGGGTTTGTAATGAGGTCTAATGATGTAATATTAATAGGGTTTGTAATGAGGTCTAATGATGTAAAGTTTAGTTTGGGGGGTTGCCGGCTTCGATTCAAATGCACCCGTCGCGGGCCACACAGTTAGGTGTAGTGGGCGGGGTCTGGGGTGTAGTGGGCGGGGTCTGGGGTGTAGTGGGCGGGGTCTGGGGTGTAGTGGGCGGGGTCTGGGGTGTAGTGGGCGGGGTCTGGGGTGTAGTGGGCGGGGTCTGGGTGGGCGTGGTCTGGGGTGTAGTGGGCGGGGTCTGGGGTGTAGTGGGCGGGGTCTGGGGTGTAGTGGGCGGGGTCTGGGGTGTAGTGGGCGGGGTCTGGGGTGTAGTGGGCGGGGTCTGGGGTGTAGTGGGCGGGGTCTGGGGTGTAGTGGGCGGGGTCTGGGGTGTAGTGGGCGGGGTCTGGGAGGTGGTGGGCGGGGTCTGGGTGGTCGTGGTCTGGGGTGTAGTGTGCGGGGTCTGGGGTGTAGTGTGCGGGGTCTGGGTGGTCGTGGGCGGGGTCTGGGGTGTAGTGGGCGGGGTCTGGGGTGTAGTGGGCGGGGTCTGGGGTGTAGTGGGCGGGGTCTGGGGTGTAGTGGGCGGGGTCTGGGGTGTGGTGGGCGGGGTCTGGGTGGTCATGGGCGGGGTCTGGGGTGTAGTGGGCGGGGTCTGGGTGGTCATGGGCGGGTCTGGGATGTAGTGGGCGGGGTCTGGGGTGTAGTGGGCGGGGTCTGGGGTGTAGTGGGCGGGGTCTGGGGTGTGGTGGGCGGGGTCTGGGTGGTCATGGGCGGGGTCTGGGGTGTAGTGGGCGGGGTCTGGGGTGTAGTGGGCGGGGTCTGGGGTGTAGTGGGCGGGGTCTGGGGTGTAGTGGGCGGGGTCTGGGGTGTAGTGGGCGGGGTCTGGGGTGTAGTGGGCGGGGTCTGGGGTGTAGTGGGCGGGGTCTGGGGTGTAGTGGGCGGGGTCTGGGGTGTAGTGGGCGGGGTCTGGGGTGTAGTGGGCGGGGTCTGGGGTGTAGTGGGCGGGGTCTGGGTGGGCGTGGTCTGGGGTGTAGTGGGCGGGGTCTGGGGTGTAGTGGGCGGGGTCTGGGGTGTAGTGGGCGGGGTCTGGGGTGTAGTGGGCGGGGTCTGGGGTGTAGTGGGCGGGGTCTGGGGTGTAGTGGGCGGGGTCTGGGAGGTGGTGGGCGGGGTCTGGGTGGTCGTGGTCTGGGGTGTAGTGGGCGGGGTCTGGGTGGTCGTGGGCGGGGTCTGGGGTGTAGTGGGCGGGGTCTGGGGTGTAGTGGGCGGGGTCTGGGGTGTAGTGGGCGGGGTCTGGGGTGTAGTGGGCGGGGTCTGGGGTGTGGTGGGCGGGGTCTGGGTGGTCATGGGCGGGGTCTGGGGTGTAGTGGGCGGGGTCTGGGTGGTCATGGGCGGGTCTGGGATGTAGTGGGCGGGGTCTGGGGTGTAGTGGGCGGGGTCTGGGGTGTGGTGGGCGGGGTCTGGGGTGTGGTGGGCGGGGTCTGGGTGGTCATGGGCGGGGTCTGGGGTGTAGTGGGCGGGGTCTGGGGTGTAGTGGGCGGGGTCTGGGGTGTAGTGGGCGGGGTCTGGGGTGTAGTGGGCGGGGTCTGGGGTGTAGTGGGCGGGGTCTGGGGTGTAGTGGGCGGGGTCTGGGGTGTAGTGGGCGGGGTCTGGGGTGTAGTGGGCGGGGTCTGGGGTGTAGTGGGCGGGGTCTGGGGTGTAGTGGGCGGGGTCTGGGGTGTAGTGGGCGGGGTCTGGGGTGTAGTGGGCGGGGTCTGGGGTGTAGTGGGCGGGGTCTGGGGTGTAGTGGGCGGGGTCTGGGAGGTGGTGGGCGGGGTCTGGGTGGTCGTGGGCGGGGTCTGGGGTGTAGTGGGCGGGGTCTGGGGTGTAGTGGGCGGGGTCTGGGGTGTAGTGGGCGGGGTCTGGGGTGTAGTGGGCGGGGTCTGGGGTGTAGTGGGCGGGGTCTGGGGTGTAGTGGGCGGGGTCTAAGGTGTGGTGGGCTGGGTCTGGGGGGGTGGTGGGCGGGGTCTGGGGGTAGTGGGCGGGGCTTGGCCCGAGGGGTTATGACAGCGATTATTTTCCACCAGTCCTGGGCCACCCCTAGGTGGACTCAGCCCTCAAACGAGCACCTGGCACGATGGCGTAAAACATCGCCACTGGGGAGACAAAGGCGGCCGGGCGTGGGCGAGTGGGTGGGCAACTCCCGGCACCACACCGATCACCACACGCATCAAGGCGACACACACAACAAAACGACGATCCGATCTCAGACCCTCAGGAAGGTCTGCTGTAGATTTGCACCGACCCTATTTATTATTAGAGTACATACAGTACATACAGTACAGTACTGCCCCCCCCCCCCCCGACTTACACACACGGGAGAGGCCGCAGCTCCGGTGGAAGGAGCCACCACGTGGTGGATTCCGTGGGGGGGCGGAGAGAGAGGAGAGGGCCGAGAAGGAGGGGAGGGGAGTGAAATGGGAATGGAATGGGAGTGGAATTGGAGGTGAATTGGAGGTGAAATGGGAGTGGAATTGGAGGTGAATTGGAGGTGAATTGGAGGTGAATTGGAGGTGAAATGGGAGTGGAATTGGAGGTGAATTGGAGGTGAAATGGGAGTGGAATTGGAGGTGAAATGGGAGTGGAATTGGAGGTGAAATGGAGGTGAAATGGGAGGTGAAATGGAGGTGAAATGGGAGTGAAATGAGAGTGGAATTGGAGGTGAAATGTGAGTGGATCTTCGAGCTTAATGAGCTGTCGAGTGAAGCCTCCCCGAGCTCCTTGCAAAGCTCTGGAGGCGTTCACGAAATTAGCGGCACTGAGTGGGCGGGGAGCGGTGGTGCAGCGGTTAGCGCGCTTTGTGCGTGTGCGACTCGGGGGATATGTCTGTGTGTGCGTGTGTGTGCGTGTTCGTGTGTGTGGGTGTGTGAGTCAGTGTGTGGGTGATTGTGTGTGAGTGTGGGGGTGAGTGTGTGGGTGGGTGTGTGAGTGTGTGGGTGGGTGAGTGTGTAAGCGTGTTCGTGATTGTGTGCGAGTGTGTCAGGGTGTGAGTGTGTCAGTGTGGGGGTGGGTGAGTGTGCCAGTGTGTGTGTGTCAGTGAGTGTGTGGGTGGGTGAGTGTGTCAGTGTGGGTGTGGGTGTGTCAGTGTGGGTGTGAGTGTGTCAGTGTGGGTGAGTGTGTCAGTGTGGGTGAGTGTGTCAGTGTGGGGGTGTGTTAGTGTGTGGGTGAGTGCGAGTGTGTCAGTGTGGGTGAGTGTGTCAGTGTGTGAGTCAGTGAGTGTGTCAGTGAGTGTGTCAGTGTGTGTGTCAGTGTGTGTGTCAGTGTGTGTGTGAGTGAGCAGAGCACTGGGCAGCAAAAACACAGCGAGTTGGAACAGTAGGGGCCACAGTCTTCTTGGTCGGTGAACCCATGGCACCAGCTGGGTCTGTCCCGTGACCTCCTGCACCTAGCCTGGCACAGCAGTCAACCCATGGCACCAGCTGGGTCTGTCCCGTAACCTCCTACACAGAGCCTGGCACAGCAGTCAACCCATAGCACCAGCTGGGTCTGTCCCGTGACCTCCTGCACCTAGCCTGGCACAGCAGTCAACCCATGGCACCAGCTGGGTCTGTCCCGTAACCTCCTGCACAGAGCCTGGCACAGCAGTCAACCCATAGCACCAGCTGGGTCTGTCCCGTGACCTCCTCTTGCCAGCAAGCCTTTGACAGTTCACATGGCCGTAAAGTGCACTTAGCCTGGCACAAGCACCGTGGTGACGTCACCGCCACTCTGTGGTGAATGGCGGTTGTTGTGGGCGAGTGAGCGTGTGTGTGAGTGAGTGTGTGGGTGTGTCGGGTGAGCGTTTAGGTGGGTGAGTGTGTGAGTGTGGTGGGTGTGTGTGTAGGTGGGTGAGCGTGTAGGTGGGTGAGTGTGTGAGTGTGGTGGGTGTGTGTGTAGGTGGGTGAGCGTGTAGGTGGGTGAGTGTGTAGGTGTGTGTGAGCGTGTAGGTGTGTGTGTGTGTGTGGTGGGTGAGTGTGTGAGTGTGGTGGGTGACCGTGTAGGTGTGTGTGTGTGAGCGTGTGTGTGTGTGAGCGTGTGTGTGTGTGTAGGTGTGTGTGTGTGCGTGTAGGTGTGTGTGTGTGCGTGTAGGTGTGTGTGTAGGTGTGTGTGTGCGTGTAGGTGTGTGGGTAGGTGTGTGAGTGTGTAGGTGTGTGTGTGTAGGTGTGTGTGTAGGTGCGTGTGTGTGTGTAGGTGTGTGTGTGCGTGTAGGTGTGTGGGTAGGTGTGTGAGTGTGTAGGTGTGTGTGTGTAGGTGTGTGTGTGTGTGCGTGTAGGTGTGTGCGTGCGTGTGTGTGCTGCGTCTAATCCTCTTGCTTTGCCTTGGCCTTCTGCTCTTGGTCGAATCTGGAGGCACACACAACACACCATTGATCATCCCTATTGATCACAACTATTAAATCACCAATAATCATTCGTTCATTTCTCAATCCGCATGTTGAGTAGGGCGGTCCAGACCTCCCTTTCCCTATCGACAGATTGTAACGCAGGCATTCCCAGACGTTCCCAGGCCAGCCGAGCGACATCGTCCCACCAGTGTGGCCAGTGCCGGCCCCAGGGTTTTCGCCCAGTGGGAAGCGTCGTCCCGTAGAGTTCCAGGTGGAGGCATCATCATTACCAGGTGCCTGAACCACCTGAACTGTCCTCCCTCTCACTGCGGAGGAGCAGTGGCTCTGAGGCTTACCGAGCTCTTTGCCCGATCACAGCACCTCGTAACTGCGATCTCATCCTTTCGGTCATTACCCAAAGCTCTTCGCCACAGGTGAGGGTGGGAACATGGATCGACCGGTAAACCGAGAGCTTTGCACGAGAACTCAGCTCTCGCTCCACTACCACGGGACGGTACGGCGCGCAAAACACTGAGGACGCCGCACCGATTCACCGACCGATCTCCCACTTACCATGACTGAGGGTTGAGGAGCTCCTCAAAGTGTTCCTTTAAGTTACGCCACCCTTAGTGAAACACAGCCTGGTTCACCTTCTTGGTTCTTTCGGTAAAGTCGTCACGTAGAAGGGAAATAATAAAATAATTAAAATAAAACATAATAAAATGTCGATTTAAAGCTTCTTTCGTGACTGCAGGGATTCATCTTCTCGGTTCTTTCGGTAAAGTCACGTAGAAGGGAAATCATAAAATAATAAAACATAATAAAATACAATTCTCACGACGTTTCGGCCACAACGCAAGCAGCCGTCCTCAGGTGAAGACCAGGTCTGTCGGGGAGACAGCGTCACTCCGGGAAAAGAGGGCTCAGCCGCACTGCACCCACCTACTCCAAGAAGCATGAACACTCTGAACTGCTGTTTGGTGCATGAGCACAGACAACAGTCAGAGTTTCCCTTTTTGAGACCCGAAGTCTCATTGAGGTGACCCTCTCATCCACTGGGACAATCTCCAGCTGAACATCACCCAGCCGGGGGCTTGTGAGTATCCCCACACCCGCCGGGGCCCTCTCACCAGGGGCTACTCCGCAATAGGAGAGAGATCACACCCCCCGATGGAGACGTTTGGTTCCTGTGTAACGTTCTCGAAGGAGGCAGAGACTTCTTAGAGCCCACCCGCTTTTGTTCACTAACAGCTAGACATCTTGACACACTGGGGAATGGCCCCTTTACCACAACCTAGGGAGGTACAGCCTCCGGGCTAATCTAACCACACTCCCTACTCAAGCCCTCCGGCTCTCTAGCCCAGGGGAGGCTAACCCACCACTGGCACCCCGCTCAGCCCGGCCCTGTCGGAGGACATCGGTGGCTTGGGGTCCAGGGTCTTCGGGCGGCTTCTTGCTTCAGCTTGAGATGAGATGGACTGCCTCCCGCTCTCTGGGAGCCGTCTTATATTCTCCCTCTCTCTGAGGGGCGGGGCTTCTGGGGGCCCCCAGCTCTCGCCAGCCCCCTCCCCTCAGAGCGGTTTCAACCGCCTCTTGCCCGACCGGTTCGGACCGGTTCAGACCGGTACCTACCCCTCCCCTAGGTTGTGGCGCGTGTGTCTATCTTGACCACCACACCTGTGCCAACGCTGTGTGTGGAGGTCGCTACATTTCCACCTCCTCCACCAGCTCCGGCTCCTTCCTCCGCAGTGACATTTCACGTCTCAATAGCGAGTGTCCACCGCCAAGGTCCAGTTCATGTGAGAACGTCCCTCGCTCCCCCAGCCACGCCGCCATCGCACGTTCCCCTCGTGGCTCGCCGGGTGATCTGGCGCTTGCGGCCGGCAAACACCACCCCCCAGTTCTAGATTTGAAGCTTTCGTGACTGCAAGGATTCACACTCTTGGTTCTTTCGGTAAAGTCACCGTGTAGGTAAAAAAATTAAATTAAAATTAATAAAAAATAAAAACAATAAAGTCACGACGTTTCGGAGGCAACACAAGCTTCCGTCTTCAGGTGAAACTGTCACAGCAAAATATCTGAATAGTGGAGAGAAGTCTCAAGAGTTAATTTTGGAGCTTTCGTGACAGAGACGACCTCTCTCTGTTTGTGCCGATACGTGTTCTCTCTCTGTGTATCTTTGTGATGTCTGTCTGCTTGTATGTCTGTCTATAGTTTTCTGGTTAGATTTGTGTTGCTATTTCTTTTATACCCGATGACGATTGCTTGTGTTGCAATCGAAACGTCGTAGTATGCTAGTATTATTTAATTTATTATATTATCTTTATACGTCACTTTACCGAGGAACCAGGAAGGGCCACGGGAGAGGAGAAGTTGTGAAATGCTCGCTATTGATCGACGCTATTGATCGATACTATTGATCGACGCTATTGATCGACGCTATTGATCGTCTCTGACCTCCAAATGCGGAAGAGCTGCGTGCCGCCAGCGAACGCGAGGAAGAGGTTGACGGCGAAGAGGTTGTAGTTGACTGGCGTGATGACGAGAGAGTAGCGAGACCACACCGTGCCTAGAGGGGAGGGAGGGGGAGAGCGAGGGGAGAGCGAGGGGAGAGCGAGGGGAGAGCGAGGGGAGAGCGAGGGGGAGAGCGAGGGGAGAGCGAGGGGAGAGCGGGGGGAGAGCGGGGGGGAGAGCGGGGGGAGAGCGGGGGAGAGCGGGGGGAGAGCGGGGGGAGAGCGGGGGGAGAGCGGGGGGAGAGCGGGGGGAGGGAGAGCGGGGGGGGAGAGCGGGGGGAGAGCGGGGGGAGAGCGGGGGGAGAGCGGGGGGAGAGCGGGGGGGAGAGCGGGGGAGAGCGGGGGGAGAGCGGGGGGAGAGCGGGGGGAGAGAGAGGGGAGGGCGAGGGAGGGCGAGGGGAGGGCGAGGGGAGGCGAGGGGAGGGCGAGGGAGGGCGAGGGGAGGGCGAGGGGAGGGCGAGGGGAGGGCGAGGGGAGGGCGAGGGGAGGGCGAGGGGAGGGCGAGGGGAGGGCGAGGGGAGGGCGAGGGGAGGGCGAGGGGAGGGCGAGGGGAGGGCGAGGGAGGGCGAGGGGAGGGCGAGGGGAGGGCGAGGGGAGGGCGAGGGGAGGGCGAGGGGAGGGCGAGGGGAGGGCGAGGGGAGGGCGAGGGGAGGGCGAGGGGAGGGCGAGGGGAGGCGAGGGGAGGGCGAGGGGAGGGCGAGGGAGGGCGAGGGGAGGGCGAGGGGAGGGCGAGGGGAGGGCGAGGGGAGAGCGAGGGGAGAGCGAGGGAGAGCGAGGGGAGAGCGAGGGGAGAGCGAGGGAGAGCGAGGGGAGAGCGAGGGGAGAGCGAGGGGAGAGCGAGGGGAGAGCGAGGGGAGAGCGAGGGGAGAGCGAGGGGAGAGAGAGGGGAGAGAGAGGGGAGAGAGAGGGGAGAGAGAGGGGAGAGAGAGGGGAGAGTGAGGGGAGAGTGAGGGGAGAGTGAGGGGAGAGTGAGGGGAGAGTGAGGGGAGAGTGAGGGGAGAGTGAGGGGAGAGTGAGGGGAGAGTGAGGGGAGAGTGAGGGGAGAGTGAGGGGAGAGTGAGGGGAGAGTGAGGGGAGAGTGAGGGGAGAGTGAGGGGAGAGTGAGGGGAGAGTGAGGGGAGAGAGAGGGGAGAGAGAGGGGAGAGTGAGGGGAGAGTGAGGGGAGAGTGAGGGGAGAGTGAGGGGAGAGTGAGGGGAGAGTGAGGGGAGAGTGAGGGGAGAGTGAGGGGAGAGTGGGGGGAGAGTGAGGGGAGAGTGAGGGGAGAGTGAGGGGAGAGTGAGGGGAGAGAGAGGGGAGAGAGAGGGGAGAGTGAGGGGAGAGTGAGGGGAGAGAGAGGGGAGAGAGAGGGAGAGAGAGGGGAGAGAGAGGGGAGAGAGAGGGGAGAGAGAGGGGAGAGAGAGGGGAGAGAGAGGGGAGAGAGAGGGAGAGAGAGGGGAGAGAGAGGGGAGAGAGAGGGGAGAGAGAGGGGAGAGAGAGGGGAGAGAGAGGGGAGAGAGAGGGGAGAGAGAGGGGAGAGAGAGGGGAGAGAGAGGGGAGAGAGAGGGGAGAGAGAGGGGAGAGAGAGGGGAGAGAGAGGGGAGAGTGAGGGGAGAGAGAGGGGAGAGAGAGGGGAGAGTGAGGGGAGAGTGAGGGGATAGAGAGGGGAGAGAGAGGGAGAGTGAGGGGAGAGAGAGGGGAGAGAGAGGGGAGAGAGAGGGGAGAGAGAGGGGAGAGAGAGGGGAGAGAGAGGGGAGAGAGAGGGGAGAGAGAGGGGAGAGAGAGGGAGAGAGAGGGGAGAGAGAGGGGAGAGAGAGGGGAGAGAGAGGGGAGAGAGAGGGGAGAGAGAGGGGAGAGAGAGGGGAGAGAGAGGGGAGAGAGAGGGGAGAGAGAGGGGAGAGAGAGGGGAGAGAGAGGGAGAGAGAGGGGAGAGAGAGGGGAGAGAGAGGGGAGAGAGAGGGGAGAGTGAGGGGAGAGTGAGGGGAGAGTGAGGGAGAGTGAGGGAGAGAGAGGGGAGAGAGTGGGGAGAGAGTGGGGAGAGAGGGGGGAGAGTGAGGGGAGAGAGTGGGGAGAGAGTGGGGAGAGTGAGGGGAGAGAGAGGGGAGAGTGAGGGGAGAGTGAGGGGAGAGAGAGGGGAGAGAGAGGGGAGAGAGAGGGGAGAGAGAGGGGAGAGAGAGGGAGAGAGAGGGGAGAGTGAGGGAGAGAGAGGGGATAGAGAGGGGAGAGTGAGGGGAGAGAGAGGGGAGAGTGAGGGGAGAGTGAGGGGAGAGAGAGGGGAGAGAGAGGGGAGAGAGAGGGGAGAGTGAGGGGAGAGAGAGGGGAGAGAGAGGGGAGAGAGAGGGGAGAGAGAGGGGAGAGAGAGGGGAGAGTGAGGGGAGAGTGAGGGGAGAGTGAGGGGAGAGAGAGGGAGAGAGAGGGGAGAGAGTGGGGAGAGAGTGGGGAGAGAGTGGGGAGAGAGTGGGGAGAGAGGGGGGAGAGTGAGGGGAGAGAGAGGAGAGAGAGAGGGGAGAGTGAGGGAGAGAGAGGGGAGAGAGAGGGGAGAGTGAGGGGAGAGAGAGGGGAGAGTGAGGGGAGAGAGAGGGGAGAGTGAGGGGACAGTGAGGGGAGAGTGAGGGGAGAGAGAGGGGAGAGTGAGGGGAGAGTGAGGGGAGAGAGAGGGAGAGAGAGGGGAGAGTGAGGGGAGAGTGAGGGGAGAACAACAGAATCCGCTTCTGGGGCATGCGGTGGCTGGGTGTTCAAGTTCAAGTTCATGTATTAGGTGTAGCCCTGTTAGCCATTCGGCTCTTGAATCGGGTGCAACCGCAACAAACAAAAACATGAACAGGAAACATCTTAAAGTGACTATGTGACTGAGTGCAAACAGAAAATCCAAGAAAAGACGGCAAAATATTGCAGAAAAAAATCACCGTTACACACCAACGCTGTGTGCAAACATCCCAGTGGGATGCAAGTCAAACAACAACAACAACCACAAGACAACTTAGATTAAGGCCATCAGTCTTCTTGGTTCTTTCGGTAAAGTCACGTAGAATGGAAATAATAAAAATAATATAAATAAAACAAAAGAAATTTTTATTTTTATTTTTATTTTATTATTTCCATTCTACGTGACTTTACCGAAAGAACCAAGAAAAGATCAATCCCTGCAGTCACGAAAGCTTTCAATCCAAATTTAAGGCCTTCACTCTGACTCTGCACTACTACTACCAGGTCTGGCCCAGTGGCTAGACCTCGTCGCCTTGCCGGGCAGGAGCTCACCGCACGGCGGCGGGGCGACTGTGTCTAGACCTCTCTCCAGGACACGCCACCCGCACCAAGCTCACGCGAGAGTGGACTGGGGCAAGGTCGAGCGACTTTCACAATCACCCCCCCCACCCCACACCGTGACCCGCTCGCTCGCAGTGCACGGATACGTCAAGTCGGGGACGTCGCACGAGCCCCATGTGGATCCGCTCAGAGCAAAACAGATCACAAACACGACGTGTTTACGGGCCAATTCACGTCTCCCTCTGGCTCAAGGTCACTGCTGGAGCCACCCCCACCCCCACCCCACCCCCCCAGGGGTAGCCCCTCCCTGGGGGTACCCCCAGTGGCAGCCGTCCGTGCTTCAGTCAGCTGTCAGTAGGGGTGGGGTCCTGTTGCCTAGGGGCACGTGTGTCTATGTGTGTCTATGTGTGTCTCTGTGTCTCTGTGTGTGTCTATGTGTGTCTATGTGTGTCTATGTGTGTCTCTGTGTGTGCCTCTGTGTGTGTCTCTGTGTGTCTCTCTGTGTGTCTCTGTGTGTCTCTGTGTGTCTCTGTGTGTCTCTGTGGGTCTCTGTGGGTCTCTGTGGGTGAGTGTCTCTGTGTGTCTCTGTTGGTCTCTGTGGGTGAGTGTCTCCGTGCGTGTCTCCGTGCGTGTCTCCATGCGTGTCTCCGTGCGTGTCTCCGCGCGTGTCTCCATGCGTGCCTCCGTGCGTGTCTCCGTGCGTGTCTCCGCGTGTGTCTCCGCGCGTGTCTCCGTGCGTGTCCCTGTGCGTGTCTCCGTGCGTGTCTCCGCGCGTGTCCCCGCGCGTGTGTCTCGTGCGTGTGTCTCCGCGTGTGTGTCTCCGCGTGTGTCTCCGCGCGTGTCTCCGTGCGTGTCCCTGTGCGTGTCTCCGCGCGTGTGTCCCCGCGCGTGTGTCTCCGTGCGTGTGTCTCCGTGCGTGTCTCCGCGTGTGTCTCCGCGCGTGTCCCCGTGCGTGTCTCCGTGTGTGTCTCCGCGCGTGTCTCCGTGCGTGTGTCTCCGTGCGTGTGTCCCCGTGCGTGTCTCCGTGCGTGTCTCCGCGCGTGTCTCCGTGCGTGTCCCTGTGCGTGTCTCCGTGCGTGTCTCCGCGCGTGTCTCCGTGCGTGTGTCTCCGTGCGTGTGTCTCCGTGCGTGTGTCTCCGTGCGTGTCTCCGTGCGCGTCTCCCCGTGCGTGTCTCCCCGTGCGTGTCTCCGTGCGTGTCTCCGTGCGTGTGTCCGTGCGTATCTCCGTGCGCGTGTCCCCGTGCGTGTCTCCGTGCGTGTGTCTCCGCGCGTGTCTCCGTGCGTCTCCGTGCGTGTGTCTCCGTGTGTGTCTCCGCGCGTGTCTCCGTGCGTGTGTCCCCGTGCGTGTCTCCGTGCGTGTGTCTCCGTGCGTGTCTCCGTGCGTGTCTCCGTGCGTGTCCCCGTGCGTGTCCCCGTGCGTGTCTCCGTGCGTGTCTCCGTGCGTATCTCCGTGCGCGTGTCCCCGTGCGTGTCTCCGTGCGTGTGTCTCCGCGCGTGTGTCTCCGCGCGTGTCTCCGTGCGTGTGTCCGTGCGTGTCCCCGTGCGTGTCTCCGTGCGTGTCTCCGTGCGTGTGTCCGTGCGTGTGTCCGTGCGTATCTCCGTGCGTGTCTCCGTGCGTGTCTCCGTGCGTGTCTCCACGTGTCTCCGTGCGTGTCCGTGCGTGTCCCCGTGCGTGTCCCCGTGCGTGTCCCCGTGCGTGTCTCCGTGCGTGTCTCCGTGCGTGTCTCCGTGCGTGTCTCCGTGCGTGTGTCCGTGCGTGTGTCCGTGCGTGTCTCCGTGCGTGTCTCCGTGCGTGTCTCCGTGCGTGTCCCCGTGCGTGTCCCCGTGCGTGTCCCCGTGCGTGTCCCCATGCGTGTCTCCACGTGTCTCCGTGCGTGTCTCCGTGCGTGTCTCCGTGCGTGTCTCCGTGCGTGTCTCCGTGCGTGTCTCCGTGCGTGTCTCCGTGCGTGTCTCCGTGCGTGTGTCCGTGCGTGTCTCCGTGCGTGTCTCCGTGCGTGTCTCCGTGCGTGTCTCCGTGCGTGTCCCCGTGCGTGTCTCCGTGCGTGTCTCCGTGCGTGTGTCCGTGCGTGTGTCCGTGCGTATCTCCGTGCGTATCTCCGCGCGTGTCTCCGTGCGTGTCTCCGCGCGTGTCTCCGCGCGTGTCTCCGTGCGTGTCTCCGCGCGTGTCTCCGCGCGTGTCTCCGCGCGTGTCTCCGCGCGTGTCCCCGTGCGTGTCCCCGTGCGTGTCCCCATGCGTGTCTCCACGTGTCTCCGTGCGTGTCTCCGTGCGTGTCTCCGTGCGTGTCTCCGTGCGTGTCTCCGTGCGTGTCTCCGTGCGTGTCTCCGTGCGTGTCTCCGTGCGTGTCTCCGTGCGTGTCCCCGTGCGTGTCCCCGTGCGTGTCTCCGTGCGTGTCCCCGTGCGTGTCCCCGTGCGTGTCTCCGTGCGTGTCCCCGTGCGTGTCTCCGTGCGTGTCTCCGTGCGTGTCTCCGCGTGTCTCCGTGCGTGTCTCCACGTGTCTCCGCGCGTGTCTCCGTGCGTGTCCCCGTGCGTGTCTCCGTGCGTGTCCCCGCGCGTGTCTCCGTGTGTCCCCGCGCGTGTCCCCGCGCGTGTCCCCGCGCGTGTCTCCGTGTGTCTCCGCGCGTGTCTCCGCGTGTGAGCGAGCTGCTACCTGTGGCTGTGAGCACTCCGGACTGGGCGGCGCTGAGCTTGTCGGCGGGGCGCAAGAGATCCGCCAGTCCGGCGATCACCAGGCCCTAGGCAAAGACAAAGGTTCCACACAGGTAGCCTCCAGCAGGCTGTCGGGGCAAGTGCTGTTAGTAGCGAGTGAAGGAGACACTGACAAAGGTCCCCCCAGGTAGCCTCCAGCAGGCTGTCGGGGCAAGTGCTGTCAGTAGCGAGTGAAGGAGACACTGACAAAGGTCCCCCCAGGTAGCCTCCAACAGGCTGTCGGGGCAAGTGCTGTTAGCGAGCACCTATGAAGGCCGGCACGGCACCACGCCCGGCCGCCTTTGTCTCCCCAGTGGCGATGTTTACTACACACCGCTACACCAGGCACTCATTTGAGGCTGAGTCGACGTGGGGGAGGCCAGGACTGGGGCTGAGAATGAATTGCGGCTCTCTCACGGAGGGGGGGGGGGTGGGGGCTGTGAGTGGGGATTCGAACTCGGGGCGAGGGCGGGGGCGGTGCGATGGGCGAGTTAAGCGGATACTAAAGCACCACTCTAGACTGGAGAGAGATAGATAGAGAGATTGATAGATAGATAGAGATATAGATAGAGAGATTGATAGATAGAGATATAGATAGAGAGAGATATAGATAGATATAGAGATAGTCACTCAGCAGCTCTCAGCTAGAGATATAGATAGATAGAGATATCGACTCGAGCTCTCGAAGACTCAGAGTTATAGATAGATAGGTCGACTACTCACTAGACTAGACTCACTATAGATAGATAGAGATATAGATAGATAGATCGAGATACTAGATAGAGATCTAGACTAGATAGCGATATCGACTACTCTCAGACTAGAGCTCTAGGTAGAGTTATAGATAGATAGGTAGATATATAGATAGATAGATATATAGATAGATAGAGATACTCGATCGATCGATAGAGATAGACTCAGCTAGACTCGACTCTCATAGATAGATATACGCTAGATAGATAATATAGGTAGAGTTATAGATAGATAGGTAGATAGATAGATAGAGATCTAGATCGACTCGATAGAGCTCGACTCGACTCACTCTCAGCACTCAGCTCACTCAGCTCGCGACACTCACTCACGCTCACACTCGACTCGACTCTCGACACTTACTCTAACACTCACTCACTTACTCACTCACTCACTCTCACACTCACTCACTCACTCTCACACTCACTCACTCACTCTCACACTCACTCACTTACTCACACACTCACTCACTCACACACTCACTCACTCTCACACTCACTCACTCACTCTCACACTTACTCTAACACTCACTCACTTACTCACACACTCACTCACTCACACACTCACTCACTCACACACTCACTCACTCTCACACTCACTCACTTACTCACACACTCACTCACTCTCACACTCACTCACTTACTCACACACTCACTCACTCTCACACTCACTCACTCTCACACTCACTCACTCACTCTCACACTCACTCTCACACTCACTCTCACACTCACTCACTCTCACACTCACTCACTCTCACACTCACTCACTCTCACACTCACTCACTCACTCTCACACTCACTCACTCACTCTCACACTCACTCACTCACTCTCACACTTACTCTAACACTCACTCACTTACTCACACACTCACTCACTCACACACTCACTCACTCTCACACTCACTCACTCACTCTCACACTCACTCACTCACTCTCACACTCACTCACTCTCACACTCACTCACTCTCACACTTACTCTAACACTCACTCACTTACTCACTCACTCACTCTCACACTCACTCACTCACTCTCACACTCACTCACTCACTCTCACACTCACTCACTTACTCACACACTCACTCACTCACACACTCACTCACTCTCACACTCACTCACTCACTCTCACACTTACTCTAACACTCACTCACTTACTCACACACTCACTCACTCACACACTCACTCACTCACACACTCACTCACTCTCACACTCACTCACTTACTCACACACTCACTCACTCTCACACTCACTCACTTACTCACACACTCACTCACTCTCACACTCACTCACTCTCACACTCACTCACTCACTCTCACACTCACTCTCACACTCACTCTCACACTCACTCACTCTCACACTCACTCTCACACTCACTCACTCTCACACTCACTCACTCACTCTCACACTCACTCACTCACTCTCACACTCACTCACTCACTCTCACACTTACTCTAACACTCACTCACTTACTCACACACTCACTCACTCACACACTCACTCACTCACTCTCACACTCACTCACTCACTCTCACACTCACTCACTCTCACACTCACTCACTCTCACACTTACTCTAACACTCACTCACTTACTCACTCACTCACTCTCACACTCACTCACTCACTCTCACACTCACTCACTCACTCTCACACTCACTCACTCACTCTAACACTCACTCTCTCACACTCACTCACTCTCACACTCACTCACTCACTCTCACACTCACTCACTCACTCTCACACTCACTCACTCTCACACTCACTCACTCTCACACTCACTCACTCTCACACTCACTCTACGACACTCACTCACTCTCACACTCACTCACTCACTCACTCTCACACTCACTCACTCACTCACTCTCACACTCACTCACACACTCTCACACTCACTCACTCACTCTACAACACTCACTCACTCTCACACTCACTCACTCACTCTCACACTCTCTCACACACTCTACAACACTCACTCACACACTCTACAACACTCTCTCACACACTCTACAACACTCACTCACACACTCTACAACACTCACTCACTCTCACACTCACTCACTCACTCTCACACTCTCACACTCACTCTCACACTCTCACACTCACTCACTCTACAACACTCACTCACACACTCTCACACTCACTCTCACACTCTCACACTCTCACACTCACTCTCACACTCTCACACTCACTCACTCACACACTCTACAACACTCACTCACTCTCACACTCACTCACTCACTCTCACACTCACTCACTCTCACAACGACACTCACTCACACACTCACACACTCTCACACTCACTCACACACTCTACAACACTCACTCACTCTACGACACTCACTCACACACTCACACACTCTCACACTCACTCACACACTCTACAACACTCACTCACTCTCACACTCACTCACACTCTCACAACGACACTCACTCACTCAAGCTGGAATGTGTGTTCCCCTCTCTAACCTTGGGCCACACACACACAGCACAGTATCTGCGCTGTGTGTGTGTGTGCGGCCCAAACAACACGACACAGTGATATGCGATATCACTCATGACACACAGACAAAGCTCCCCGTGTAGCCTCAACCAGGCTTTAGGGGCAAGTGTGTTGTGTGTATGAATGTTGAACTTCTTTCG
Source organism: Lampetra fluviatilis (assembly GCF_964198595.1). Classification (NCBI taxonomy): domain Eukaryota; kingdom Metazoa; phylum Chordata; class Hyperoartia; order Petromyzontiformes; family Petromyzontidae; genus Lampetra; species Lampetra fluviatilis. The sequence continues at coordinate 9,252,742 of NC_136329.1, forward strand.
CACCATACGTAGACAAGCGTGCTAATCGAAGGTGGTTGTAATTACTGGCGAAACGTCGAACTTGGATTGTAAATGTCGTGACTTTGCTCCCCGGCTGGTGCTGTGCTAGTGACGAATTGCCTCCCTTTGATGCTGCTAATCCTGCATAATGCACGGGCATGAGTAGTACTAATCACATTCCTGCATTTCCCATAAATATGCTAAATTCCTCTTGATATGCAAATTCTTTTGTCAAGGCGCCCTTCCCCCCCTCCCATCCCAGCTTATATACACGCTCCAAGCTCGTGTGCTGTTTAATTCAGACGCTGTCGCCTCGACAGACCTGGTTTTCACCTGAGGACGGCTGCTTGCGTTGTGGCCGAAACGTCGTGAGAATTATTTTATTATGTTTTATTTTTATTATTTTATTACTTCCCTTCTACGTGATGACTTTACCAAAAGAACCAAGAAGATGCCACGTTCTGTTTACGTGACGGAACTTTACCAATTGGCCGTGTCAGGTTGTGGAGATCGAAGTCAAAGATGATGATGATGAATGGGGTGAATGAATGAGTGATAGCCGCGTGGTGGCTATGAGGGGGAGATGAGGTGGGGTGGAGGTCGCAAACGGGTTATGATTCCTTACCCGTACCCGGCCGCACCAGGGTCGCAAACGGGTACCCGTACCCGATACCCAGGTAGGGTACGGGTATCGGGTACCCGATTGTGACCTCTGGATGAAGCCACGTTGCAGGCGCGGGTGGGTTGATTCTAGGAACTTGAATTGAGAGAGGAGACAAGACGTTGGGAAATGAGTGACAAACGGCGACTCACCAGTGACTCACGGCCTACCCGTACCCGGCCGCACCAGGGTCGCAAACGGGTACCCGTACCCAGCCGGGTACGGGTAGCGGGTATCGGGTAGGGTACGGGTATCGGGTGGGGTACGGGTATCGGGTAGGGTACGGGTATCGGGTGGGGTACGGGTATCGGGTGGGGTACGGGTATCGGGTAGGGTACGGGTATCGGGTGGGGTACGGGTATCGGGTGGGGTACGGGTATCGGGTAGGGTACGGGTATCGGGTAGGGTACGGGTATCGGGTAGGGTAGGGTACGGGTATCGGGTACCCGGTTGCGACCTCTGAGGTGGGGTCGTGAGGGGGGGGGGTGAGCTCAAGTGAGGAGTGGGAACTTGCTGAGTGAGACGATTGCTTCAAGTTTTTTCTTCTTGTTTCTTTCAGTAAAATCACGTAGAATGTAAATAATAAAATAATAAAATAAAACATAATACAATAATTCTCACGACGTTTCGGCCACAACGCAAGCAGCCGTCCTCAGGTGAAGACCAGGTCTGTCGGGGAGACAGCGTCTGAGAATTATTTTATTATGTTTTATTTTTATTATTTTATTATTTCCCTTCTACGTGACTTTACCGAAAGAACCAAGAAGATGAATCCCTGCAGTCACGAAAGCTTTAAATCGAAATTTAAAGTTGTAGTGTTGTAGTGTTTGAGTTTTAGAGTATTAGAGTTGTAGAGTTTAAGAGTTGTAGGTTTTAGAGTTGTATAGTTAAAGAGTTGTAGGGTTTTAGAGTTGTAGAGTTTTAGAGTTGTATAGTCTAAGAGTTGTAGGGTTTTAGAGTTGTATAGTCTAAGAGTTGTAGGGTTTTAGAGTTGTAGAGTTTAAGAGTTGTAGGGTTTTAGAGTTGTATAGTCTAAGAGTTGTAGGGTTTTAGAGTTGTATAGTCTAAGAGTTGTAGGGTTTTAGAGTTGTAGAGTTTAAGAGTTGTAGGGTTTTAGAGTTGTATAGTCTAAGAGTTGTAGGGTTTTAGAGTTGTAGAGTCTAAGAGTTGTAGGGTTTTAGAG